>NW_026899947.1:0-12992 GCF_033153095.1 Gastrolobium bilobum | reverse complement strand
TTCTGCACTGCTTCTTGCAACAACAGTTTGTTTCTTACTTCTCCAGGTCACAAGATTTCCCTAGACATAAGTACAATATCCTGAAGTAAATCTTCGGTCCATTGTAGAGCCAGCCCAGTTTGCATCTGTATAAATTTCAATCATCCTTTTGTTCCTCTTTTTAAAGAGAATTCCTCGACCATTTTTGAGGTACTTCAAAATTCTATAAATAGCACTAAGGTGTTTTTCCTTAGGAGAATGCATGAATTGGCTAACCATGCTCACAGCAAAAGCAATATCAGGATGAGCGTGAGACAAATAGATTAATTTTCCCACTAGTCTCTGGTACTGCTCCCTATCAACATCTTCCCCGTCCTCAACTCCTAACTTGATATTAGCTTCAATTGGAGTCTCTGCTGGCTTGCACCCAAGCATACATGTTTCTTGCAACAGGTCTAGAATGTATTTTTTCTGAGTTAAAGAAATTCCTTCCTTACTCCGAACAACTTCCATGTCAAGGAAATATTTGAGAGATCCAAGATCTTTTAGTTCAAACTGGTCAGCTAAACATTTTTTTAAAGAGGTTATCTCCTCGCTATCATTACCAGTGACAATTATGTCATCAACATAAACGATGAGAATAGCAATTCTACCTTTGTCGGAGTGTTTAAAAAATAAAGTGTGATCAGTCTGAGCTTCTGTGAATCCTCTCCCCTTAACAGCTTGAGTAAATTTCCCAAACCATTCTCTGGGAGATTGTTTAAGTCCATAGAGAGGCTTCTGCAACTTGCACACAAAACCATCCCCTTTTTCAAAACCAGGAGGTGGATCCATGTAAACTTCCTCATGTAGATAACCATTCAAGAAGGCATTCGTAACATCTAACTGTTGCAATGGGCAATCAAGGTTGGCGGCAAGAGATAGCAGAACGCGGATAGTGTTAAGCTTGGCAACAAGAGCAAATGTCTCTTGATAATCTATCCCATGAGTCTGAGTAAATCCCTTAGCAACTAATCTGGCCTTATACCTATTGATGCTATTGTCTGCATTTAATTTTATTGTGAACACCCACTTGCAACCAACAGTTTTCTTTCCTTTAGGTAATGTCACAAACTCCCATGTTCCCTTTTTATATGTGCATCCATTTCTTCTAATACTGCATTCCTCCATTTTGGGTCATCAAGTGCTTCTTGGATATTTTTGTGTATCCTGGTACTGTCTAACATAGTGTTGAAAGCACGAAAACCGGGAGACAACTTCTCATATGAGATATAATGGGAAATAGGATGAGCAGTGCAAGATCTAGTACCTTTCCGAAGAGCAATGGGCATATCAATGTTGGCTGTACTAGTGCATTCAAGTGGATTGCTGGAGCAAGGACTTGAGCCAGGATCCTGGCAGTCTAGAGTATCTTGATGTGTTTTGCGCCTGCTGTAAAAAATTTCCCATTTACCAGGAGGATCACAAGGAGGATCATTAGACTCATGTATAGTTGCTCCCCCTGTTTCCTTCCCAATAACTCCCCCTGTTTCCAAAGGCCAAGGTAAGACAATAGTATCATTTGGTTTCCGAGGCTTATCTTCATCCATACCAATACCAATAAACTCTCCTTGAAGAGAAGTCGGGGAAAAAAAAGATTGTGTCTCATAAAAGGTAACATCCATGGAAACAAAAACCTTACGGAGAGAAGGTGGGTAACACTTATAACCTTTTTGATTAGGGGAATATCCTATGAAGACACATCTAATAGATTTAGGGTCAAGTTTGGACCTTTGATGTGGAGGAATATGCACAAAAACCACACGACCAAATATTCTGGGAGGAAGAGAAGAAAGAGCACTGAAAGAGGGAAAAGATTTAGTAAGACAGGATAAAGGAGAATGGAAATTTAGTACCCGAGAAGGCATCCGATTAATGAGATAAGAGGCTGTCAAGACGGCTTCCCACCAAAGATATTTAGGGACATGCATCGTGAATAAGAGAGCTCAAGCAACTTCAATTAGATGTCTATTTTTCCTTTCAGCCACCCCATTTTGTTGAGGGGTGTTAGGACAAGAACTTTGATGAATAATTCCATGCTGGTTTAGGTAATCTCCAAGAACAGAATTAAAATATTCAGTACCATTGTCTGTTCGCAGAATTTTGATAGAGGTCGGAATTGAGTTTGAATCATAGCATGAAAGTTTTTAAAAGTGGATGCCGCATCAGACTTATCTTTTAAGAGATATTCCCAGCATACCCTAGAATGATCATCAATGAAAGTAATAAACCAACGAGCACCCGAGACATTTTTTTCACGAGCAGGTCCCCAAATATCACTATGAATCAATGTAAAGGTAGAAGATTCATGATATTTCTTAAGAGAATAAGTGACACGAGAATGCTTTGCAAGCTGACAAATATCACAAAGAAAGGAACTTGGCTTTTTATTGATAAATAAGTTCGGGAATAACTTCTGAAGATAAACAAAATTTGGGTGTCCTAACCTACGATGCCATAACAAAACATCATTACATTCATCTGATAAACATAGAGAGTGGTTCGAAAAAATCCTCCTTTCACAAAGATCCTCTTTAAAATAATAGAGCCCTTCTTCCTCTCTAGCACTGCCAATCATCATCCCCGAGTCCTGTTCCTGAAAGATACAAGCATTTGCAGAGAACTTAGCAACACAATGCAACTGAACAGTAAGTTTGCTAATAGAGATGAGGTTGCAAGTAAGAGAGGGAACATGAAGGACTAAGTTCAAAATAATATGCTCAGAAAGTTTAATGGATCCCTTTCCCGCAATAGTGGAGAAATTCCCATCAGCTGTTCTTATTCGTGACGGGTGATAGTAAGGGGTATAGGAGCAAAATAAGGTTGCATTACCTGTCATGTGATCAGAGGCCCATGAATCAAGGATCCAACGATTACTACGTTCAACATAGAATGCCATACCTTTTTGAGAAACATGACTAGTTGCCTCAGCAGGTTGAGACATCAATTTCTGAAATTGCTCATACTGGGCCTTAGAGAGGAAAACACCATCAGGGTTTGAAGGGATATGGGACCCCTCCCCCTTATCTTCGGAAGATACTTGATTAGCACGATTCTTGTTCTGTCCTTTTGGTTTCCAGTTTGGTGGTTTTCCATGAATTTCCCAACATTTTTCACAGGTGTGACCACCCTTATTGCAATGAGAACACTAACGGTCAGAACGTTTTGAGTCCCCAGAAAGACGAACAATATTCTTTGTTATAAGGGCAGACCCATCAGAGGACTTAGAGTCCTTATCACCCAACATTACCTTTCAGCGAAGCTCCTCCCTTCGTACCTCAGAAAAGGCAGTAGCAAGGGAAGGTAATGGGTTTTGCCCCAAAATTCTTCCACGAACATCATCCACATCATAGAGATGCCTTTTCTCTATATAATTTTGAATCTTGCATTAGCTTCTAAATCTTGAAGGTCTGATTTATCATAAAGATCCAACTCTTGCAACAGTGTTTCTAGAGCAAGGAAGTATTCAGTAACAGTCATCCCTCCTTGGCGTAATTCTTTCACCTTGGTGTTGAGTTCAAAAGCCTAAGAGGCATTGCCTGGTCAAAGTAATATTCTTTAACAGCTTCCCAAATTTCTTGAGCCGTATCAACAAATAAATAAGTTTGACTGATATCTGGTTCCATAGAATTAGTCAGCCATGTCATGACCAAAGCATTTTCAGTCACCCAAGCATCATAGCTAGTTTCACGTTCTGCTGGTTTTACCTTTTTTTCGTCAAGATACCCCATCTTCCCTTTAGCCTGGATAAACAACTTAACAGATTGACACCATTGCACATAGTTCCTATCGTTTAAACGGTGATTGGTGATCTGCATTGCTAGGTTGTCTCCAGAAGACGAAGAGTTGGGAAGGGGTGAGGTTCCGAAAAAAATTCCGGACGAATTTTCAAAACTTTCAGCGTCCATGGCTTTCTAACAACAGGTACCCAGAAAAAAATTCCTCCAAATACGATTTTGACCCCCAAAACAGGAAGAGGGGAGGCAGACGATCAGAACGAGGTATGACTCGCCGGAAAAAAATGACGGGAGGGCGGCACGTGGATCACACGTGCCGACGAGGCTGAAGGTTGATGGCGGCGCATGGAGGCGTTTCCGGCGACGGGTCTTTTGTGGGCTGGCTCGGAATTTTGTTCTGAACCTAATGGTGGCCTTGGTTTCGTGGTTGGAGGTGTCTAGGTAAGGATTCTGGCTTTGACAGTAGCAAAACCGAAAAAAAAAGGAATAGGAAGAAGAAGAAAAAATCAGAACAAGGAAGAGACTGGAATATAACCAGCTCTTGATAACATAAAGAAAAGAAGAAGTGATTTGATTGAATAACTTAATTTCTTGATTCATTGAGACCCAATGGGTCCTTTTTATATAGAGTACAGTGAGCTACACCAATAAAAAGCAACAGTAAACTAAGAGACTTATTTATAATAACAAGAAACACTAATAAATAAGGGAACAGATAGCAAAAAAGCAATAAATGATAAATCACAATCTAGAATATTCTAATAAAGCATTCTTGTAAGTTGTGTAAACAGAACTAATGGGGAGACCTCAAAAAGATATTTGCGGCAGTTTCATGACAGTAAAAGGACATAAAAAATTGCCTCGTTGGAGTTCAAAATTTGGTTTAAAATTATAATATCAACAATAACAAACTGAACTGTTTATTTGAGATTAGCCTTTGTTCTTAACTTTAGTGCCTCATATCACAAACTAGCTTAAAGTCAAACTTACATCTTCCGGAACCACTATTGCAAGGAAAATTCTTCTGGAGACAGTTGAGTCCAGTAGGCAAGCCACTGCAAAAGAAAAGTTATGTTTCAGACCAGAAAAATTCATATGGATTTAATCAATAATAGATTTTATTTGATAATTAATATTGGTGCAAAACAACCAATTCAACCCAAAAAATGTGAAGGACACATTAATGATTTTATATTATATTTATCTAACACGCATTCACTCAAGAGCCTATTGGGCTTTACGAGTGAGCAATCCACATACCCATCTACCTGTGCTAAAAAACTATACAATATTTATTTATTCATAGAATGGGAGCAGCAATTATCGAATTCGTGACCAATTGGTCGCAAAGGCCTCGATACCATAGTTAGAATGGTACTGGGGAGCCCCAAAACCCACAGAAAGGGATATTTCCACAAATGGGCCAAATGACATATCACAATAAGTGGGTTGATACCACATCTCAACCTAAAACCTTAAGACAGAGTTTATGGGTTTTTTCCACTTATAGTCCTCACTTGGTCCATTTCTAATCATTGTCGGACTTTCCACTCACACTTAAATTTCATTTCCAACAATTGACAATCAAAAAATTAATATTTAACTGCTTTAAGTTATGTTCTTGGTCAAAAGGAAACATACACTTGAAAGGAGGAAACTGAACGATATTAATTCTTAGAAAAACATGTACAAGGGTTACACTATTTATAAAGACAAACAGGCCTAATAGGCCAAGGTGAATAAACCCAAAAACTAAAACTATAAAATAAAATAATTGAAATTATTTACAACAATCTCCCTCAAGCTGAGAAATGAATATTTATCATTCTTAGCTTACTAGTTAGTTCTTGATATCTATCGGTGGGAACCCTTTAGTTAAGACATTAGCTAATTGACCAAAGATTGTGAGCTATACAAATAACCAACTTATTATCACACAATAGTTTCAAGGGTCCTTTATATCTCACTTTGGAGTCATCCAGAATGATTTTCAACCTTAACAATTTATAAATACCTTGTCCATGGCTGGAAATTCTACCTCTACATTTAACCTAACAACCAAATTTTGCTTTTTACTCCTTATGTTAATAGGTTTCGACAAAGAAACACACAATAGCCCGCGGTAGATTGTCGATAAATCGCAAACCCAACATAATCAATGTCAATATAAACATCTAGGGATAGATTTTCCCCTCTCCGGAATAACAATCATTTGCCCAGAGTGGCCTTAAGGTACTTAAGAATACTGTCTACTACGTGCAAGTATTTTTCCCTTCGGTCATGAATGAATCGGCTAAAGATGTTAACTGCATACTCTAGGTCAAGTCTAGTATGAGCTAGATATATCAATCTTCCCATCAGTTGTTGGTATTGGCCTTTGTCAACTGAAGGACTCTTCTCTTCATTCCCCAATTTGTGATTCTGCTCAATAGGAATATTGAAAGGTTTACTCCCAAGCTTTCTCGCTTCTTTATGGAGATCAAGTACATACTTTTGTTGACAGACAACAATACCTTCCTTTGAATGCGCAACTTCTATCCCAAGATCTTTAGCTTCAAATTCAGCAATAAATTTTTCTTGCAGAGCACGTTTCTCAACTATATGCCTTGTGATAATGATGTCATAAACATAAACAAAGAGAACAATGACCTTTCCTCCTTAAGAGTGTTTAAAGAAAAGTGTGTGATTTCCTTGACTCTGCTTGTATCTCAACGATATCATAACCTTGGTAATTTTTGCAAACCAAGCACGTGAGGATTGCTTCAACCCATATAGGGACTTCTTCAACCCATAAACTTTATTTTCTCCATTTATGGAGTCAAATCTCGGTAGGATGTCCATGTAAATCTCCACGTGGAGCAATGTGGGTTGTTTCTTCTTCGGAGGACGATAACATTGGTACCCTTTTTCCTCAGGAGCATAAGTAAGGAAGACACATTTAAGAGTTGAGGGGTTCAATTATTCTTGTGCTACTTATGAATATGGACAAAGGCAACACACCTACAGACCCAAGAATGAAGACTCTAACTGGAATAGAGGGAAAGAAGGAGATTATTGAATGAATAAGACTTACATGACCAAGAACTCGGGAGGGTAACTGGTTAACTCGGGAGGGTAAGCGGTTGATAAAATAGGTTGTAGTAAACATGGCTTCCCCCCAATAAGAACTGGGAACAAATGTCTAAAAACTAATGCTCTGATTACTTCAAGCAGGTGACATTTTTTTTTAGCAACCTCGTTTTGTTAAGGGTTGTCCACACATGTGAGCTCATGAATCACACCCTTATTTGAAATGGATTGTGACATTTGCTGGTTGACATGCTCTGTATCATTATCAGATCTTAATCATTTAATACTTTTACCAAATTGTGCCCCGATCATATGATAAAATTAGATAAACAAATCTAGTATTTTTGACTTGTTTTTCATAAAAAATATCCATGTCATCCGAGTACAATCATAAACGAAGGAAACAAATCACTTAGCACCTAAAATACTATGCACTTTAGAAGGGCCCAAAACATCAAAATAAATAAGAGTAAAGAGCTCGATACTTTTTGTTGCACCTGAAGGAAAAGACACAAAGTGGTGTTTTGTAAAAGCACAAACATCACAATGGAAGGAGTCAATTAACTGATGCAAAAACAAAGAAGGAAACATTAAGCTCAATATGCTAATTGAAGGGTGCCTTGACGCTTGTGAAAAAGTCAAATCAGAGATACTGGAGTAGATGGGTGACTAGTCATCAATAATTGATTCTTTGTACCACTTGTAGCATGTTCTAAACTGAGATATTACATCTCACCCTGCTCCTTAGCAATTCCAACCGTTCTCCCCGTGGTGAGATCATGAATAACACAATACGCAGAGAAAATGTGACAGAACAATTCAAGTTGTAAGCTTATAAGTGAAAATAAGATTTGTGGAGAGCTGAGGAATATGAAGAACATTTTTTAGAAACAAGAAGGGTTGAATTTGAATATTACCAAAACCCACAACTGATTTGTGGGATCCATCAGCTACGACTGTTGTATGAATAACAACAATAGGGTGATAAGAAAGACACAACTCTAGACAAGTCATATGATCAATTGCACCAGAATCCATAATCCATAAAATTTGGAGATCGGTGCAAGTAACAAGAAGAGATGTAGAGTGTGTAATCTTACCAGATATAGCCAAAGAACAAGTGTCAGGAGGTGTATTAAGAATATCAGCAACGGCTTTATGCCACTCCAACACTCCTCATCAAATATTCAAATATGGGGTTGTTTTACCAAGCTTATCCGAAACTTGTTGCTTCCCATGAAGACGAAAGCACGTCTTTTGTGTGTCCAAACCCCTTACAGTGGGTGCACATCCTATTGACGGGAAAAAGAATTGATTAGTAACACAAAAATAGCACAAAAGAGAGTGGGTAATTATCACTGAAGTCATCAAGGACCCCAAACAAGGATTCAAAGATCAGATCTGATCAATGAAGGCCTTGCCGAGTCGAAAAAATCGAAGCTTCATTCGCCAAATCCCCAGACACATAGCCTAAACTGTGTTGGATCAACATAATGAGAATAGATCTGGAACGGGCTTGATTAGAGCTAGAAAGAGGACTAGTGCACCGTCATGAACCTGTGTGATGGCAACGTGTGAGGCCCACGTGCAGAGTAAAGTCAGGCGTGGAGGCGTATGTGACGTCCGTCTACAACGGGTTTTAAAGGATTGGTCGTTTCAGGTGGTGCAACCCTGTCCGTGGGTTGCCAGAGCCAAAAGCCTGTCGGAAAAGTGATCTGCCTGAGGAAAAATGTGTGGCAGAAGAGTTGAGGCGCATGTGGGTGTTCATTTGTATGTGAAATTGTCATAGAATTGTAGATCAAAAAATTCTAACTCCAAAAGTTGCCTTCTTGACTACAGAAGTTGCCGGAAATATTTTTCAGTTGCAGCCAATAGTGCTTGGAGACTGGAAAAGTGACCGACAGTCGAAGCACGATAATTGTGCAAGAGGATCCGCACTAAAGGCGATGACTTGGACGCACTAATCGCATAAAAGAGAATCTGTACTAAAGGCAGCGACTGTGGAGGCAAAAAGTTGCCATATCGAGAGCTCGGAAAAACATGTACAAGGGCACTATTTATAAAGACTAACGGGCCTAATCGGTTGAAGAGAATAAATCCAAAAACTAATAAAATAATAATAATTTCAATTATTTACAACACACATTATCTGTGATACAATTCAGGTTATACCCATATAAAAGATGATTCACAAATGTCCAAGCAACAAACAGAAATCATCATTAAAGAAACTGCATAAAATTACCTGCTATTTGAACTCTCTACTGTCAAGTTGTTGGCAACTAAATTTCTGCATAGCATCCCCCAAAAAATATCACAATATTAGTTTCATCATTATATATATATATATATATATATATATATATATATATAAAAGAAAGCATGCAAACCTAGATTTAAGTAGTCTATATAACAGATGTAGAGCTCTCTACATCATCCAGTTTATTATCTAATTTTTAACATTTGACATTAAAATTAAAATAAACTAAAATTTAGTTTACTATTAATAGGAGAAATAAACATGTTATTATTTTATTAAGAGGAATTAAGAGAAGATGAAAGTAACTGTAGCCACGATAATAATGAATAAAAATGGATACTGTTAGAATATTAGATATGATATGATTAGATATGATTAGATATGATTGGATTCCGTCTTATCCGTAAATATTCTGATTGTATTAGGATTAGGTTTGGGCCTTTCACTTAAGCCCATTAGGGTCTCTATATATTGTAACTCTCTGACACAGATCAATACACAACATATTATTTTACATTCAATTTGGTACCAGAGCTATTTCGTTCTGGGAACCCTCGCTTCCGCTTAGAAATCTTGTTCTTCGCTTTAAAACCTAAGCCCACTGCTTAGGAGTCATCTTTTCTTTGCCGTGCGTCCTTCCGGCAAGCCATCAAGGACTGTAAGTCCTCTCCAGGCATCTTCTGCACGTGTCCACATCCCCAAACAGTCACCGGAGCCACCATCAGCCACTGTTCAGGCTGCCGGAGCACTTTTCCGGCGAGATTTCAGCCCGGAACGAACGCGAACAGCATCCTCTCCTCCCGGCGACCTGCTTTGTGGAAGTCCGGCCACCATCGGAGTTGTCACGCGCTCTCACGCGCCTCCTGTCTTCTCTGCGCGTGGGCTTCACGCGCCACCTTCTGCCGACGCGTGAGCACTATTTCGGCGGCTTTTTCCGGCCGGCCTTGGACAGAGAAGCTCGTCTTCTCCTCCTCTTTCTGGATCTGTGGTTGGTTCTTTGTGGGTCTGACTTTTTGTGCACACATCTTCTTGATTGGTGATCAGGTTTGTTTCTCTTTATTCGGTTTATATCTTTGTGATTTAATACTATGGCAGCAAACTCTCCAATTCATTCGGAGGTCAATTCTCCATCTCCTCCTGAGAGAAATTCTCCCAATATCATCTCTACCAATATTGGGTCCATTACCTCTTCAAAATTGAAGGGATCTGTTAATTACAAGAACTGGGCCACCTCTGTTCGAGTTTGGTTCTTTGGACAAGGATATGGGAACCATCTCACGACTAAGTCTACTGATGTCCCTAAGGAGGACAAGTCTGATTGGGAAAAGATTGACAACCAGCTTCTGAGTATCCTCTGGCAATCCATTGATCCGATCGTCTTGGATATCTTTTATTCATTTCAAACTTGCACTAAAGTGTGGGAGGAAGCAAAAAACCTCTACACTAATGATGTTCAGCAGCTCTATTTCATCATCTCTCAGTTTATGGAATTGAGCAAATCATCCGACATTCAGATGGAGACATATATTGGCAAGAGTCGCTCTTTGATGTAGGCATATTTGGATATGCTGCCTTACCCTACTGATGCTACTGCATATCGGAAACAGGTGGAACGTCTCTTTATGGTTGCCACACTTTCTGGCCTTCCCGAAGAATATGATAATGTTCGTGATACTATCTTGACTAGTGGGGAGCCTGATCTATCCATGACGTATCAGCGTCTTCTGAATTTGAATAAGAAATCTGCTCCTGCATCGTCTTCTGATGTTGATTCTACTGCTCTAGTTTCCCGTACTGATTTTCGCGGGAATATTGGAGGTGGATGTGGACGTGGTCGTGGTAGAGGCCCAGAAGGTCGTGGCCCAGGAGGCCCAGGAGGTCCAGTCGGACGTGGTCAGCGACCTCGTTGTCATTACTGTCAGCAACTTGGTCATTATGAGGAACGCTGCTACACAAAGTATCCTCACATGCGACCTTCTTTTGCTGCTAATATAGCTCAATCGGATACTGCTTCAAATGGTACAGTCTCTCTCTCCTCTGAAGAATATGTAGCATTCCAGGCCCTTCTCAGGAAGTCCTCTCCTCAATCTCAGGCCTCTGCTTCAGAAACTGGTAATCATGTTGCTTGTGTTTCTCATTCTGCATCACTTGGTCCTTGGATATTTGACTCAGGTGCTACTGATCACCTCTGTGGTAATAAGGAACTCTTTTCTTCCCTTACATATTCTAAAAATTTACCCTCTTTTACTCTTGCTGATGGAACTAAGGCCCCCGTTCATGGGATTGGACAAATCTGTCCAACCTCCTCATTGACCTTGACATTTGTCTATTACATTTCTCACATCCCTTATAATTTAATATCTGTTAGTAAATTGATCAATTCTCTTAATTGTATTGTCACATTCTCAAACCATTCTGTTTCTGTGCAGGACCCGGGTACGGGGAAGATGATTGGAGTGAACCGTGAGTCACGGGGTCTGTTCTACCTTGATGTGCCAAGTCCTTCAGTTGCTTGTTCTCTCACAGAATCTCCACAACTCATCCACAGTCGTCTTGGGCATCCTAGTCTTGCGAAATTGCAGAAGATGGTTCCTCTTTTATCCGGTCTTCAAACTTTAGATTGTCAGTCATGTCAGCAAGGAAAGCACATACGCTCCTCCTTTGCTAATCGAGTCAATAAGCGAGTTGATGCTCTTTTTCAATTATTCATTCAGATGTTTGGGGTCTTAGTCGAAGTGTGTCTGTTTTAGGTTTTCGGTATTTTGTTACCTCTATTGATGATTTCTCCCGTTGTACTTGGATTTATTTAATGAAAAACCGTTCTGAGTTGTTTTCTATTTATCAAAAGTTTTCTGCTGAAATTCATACTCAATTTGGTGCTTCTATTCGTATTTTACGTAGTGATAATGCTAAGGAATATGTTTTTGTTGACTTTTCTCATTTCTTAGCCACACAGGGTACTTTACACCAAACCACTTGTCCTCACACTCCACAACAAAATGGAGTAGCTGAACGTAAGAATAGACATCTCATTGAGATTGCCAGGACTCTTCTTATTCACATGCATGTTCCTCTTCACTTCTGGGCTGATGCAGTCCTTGCTTCTTGCTTTCTCATCAACCGCATGCCTTCATCTGTGCTTAATAATGATATTCCTCATAACTTATTGTTTCCAGATGTTCCTCTCTTTCCTCTATCCCCACATGTTTTTGGTTGTACCTGTTTTGTTCATGATCTCACTCCTGGTAAGGATAACTTAACATCCAAAGCCTTTAAATGCATTTTTCTTGGTTATTCTCGTCTTCAAAAGCGTTATCACTGTTACTCTCCTGATCTCAAGCGTTACTTAGTTTCCGCTGATGTCACCTTTCTTGATCAACAACCCTTTAATTCTATCCCATCTCCATTGTCACAGGTTGATCATGTTCTTCCTGTTCCTTTTCTTGACTTGTCTTTGCCAGATGCAGGTTCTTCTACTCCAGATACGCAATCACCTATTGCTCCAGTACCTGAGAACCGTCCACTTCTCACTTATCAGCGTCGTAAGACAGTACCTCCAGTCGACTCGACCCCTGCTGACTCATTGCCCCCTGCAGTTTATTCTTCCCCTCTGGATCCTTCACCAGAGGCTCTTCCCATTGCTCAAAGAAAAGGTACACGTACTACTCGTAACCCTTATCTTCTTTATACCTTCTTGAGCTATGATCGCCTTTCTCCTCCTCATTTCACCTTTGTTTCTAGTCTTTCTTCTGTTTCTATTCCTAAGACCACAGGTGAAGCACTTTCCCATCCAGGATGGCGCCAAGCGATGCTTGATGAGATGACCGCACTTCATACCAATGGCACTTGGGACCTTGTTTCTGCTCCTCAGAGAAGTCTATAGTTGGTTGTCGCTGGGTGTTTACTGT
>NW_026899946.1:0-129987 GCF_033153095.1 Gastrolobium bilobum | reverse complement strand
TGACTAATCGGTGACATTGCACTGATGAACTGTTGAGATACCGAAATGGTATTTAATGTGGACTAAGATGTTTAGAAAACTTGATTGTATAACAAAGTAAGATCATGTGACAAGTGGTAGCGAAAAGGATTTAATGACGAAAGTTCTAGAGTTTGTAGGATTAAAATTCAATTGAAGGATAATTACGGGATGAAATGTGTCAGAAAGTGATAGGTGCCGGTGAGGCACAGATTGAATTATACTAGATATGATCCTACGTGGATATTGTTGACAAGCTAACTAGGTTAGCACACATTCCAAAAGAAATTATGGACTCTATAAGTAATATAACCCAACTAGTGAGAATGAATTGGTAAATCAGAGAAAGTTCGCAACTGTGACGTTACGTTCCAGATGATCAAATGTGGTGATGCCGAATGATATTGAAATTTGAGAGGACCTGAAAACTCCCATTGGTCCCATTAAAATACTGGACCATAGTGAAATGAGGCTGAGAAGCAAGATAATTGCAATGTTAATGAATCAGTAGGAAGGATGTAAACCTGAAGAGGATACTTGAGAACGGGAGAATGAGATTCTCCGGCTGTATCCTCAGTTAGCGGATATGTATAACTTAATTTTGCGGACAAAATTTTAAAAAGGTAGGGTGAGTATAACACCTCGTATTTCTAAATGTATAATTATATATGATAAGGTGTTTTAAAAGGGAAGGATTAGTGAAAATCGTGAAGTTAGGGTCAAATTGAATAAGAAGGGCAAAATGATAATTTGCCAAACACGTATCCCGAGGCATGAAAAATTGAGTAGAAGATCTCAAATGGCAAAAATAATGCTAGAAATGGATTCAGGACGAAAAATCGAATGGATAGGCATGTTTCGAAAAATTTGATGAATAATGACTTTTCCGGTGTAAAATACTGCGGTACAATTGTACGGTTAAGCGTGAAATTATGATCAGTGTTCTTAGGAATAAAAATATGGCGTGAACGGGAAAATACGTAGGTTATGAAATTGTGGATTAAATTAGGTGATTTAATAAAGTTAATTCGCAAGTGGGACCCACTTAAGTGATTTAAGTGAGCAAGTGGCGAATTACACACTCAAATTCAGTGAGAAAGGGAAGCTTTGCTTTCAAACTTAAAACCACAAAACTCCATCAAAACCTACACAAATCCAAAAGTGTAAAACATCAAAGTTGTTCCAAATCACCTTGTGAACATCTTTCCTTGCTTGAGTGAGCCACAAAATTGAGTGTGCAAGGAGATCATTTTCCTATTGTGGGTGGCAGTTTTGGGCATTTTGGTGGTGGTTGGTGGTGGTTTTGGACCGTTCAAGTGTTGAAACTTGTTCTTGGATTGCCTAGGAGTTGATTGATGGTAAGCTTTCTCCTCCAATTTATGGTTTGATTTGGATTGAATTTTATGACCTAAAGCTTGTGTTCTTGAATTGATATGGTTAGAGGACTCAAATGGAAAATGTGTATTAGATAAAAGTGGCTTAGAATGATGTTTTAGAGTGATTAAACTCATAAAAATTATTGGTGAAATTGTTGGATAACTTAGGAAAATTTGTGATTGAATTTCAAGACTTTATGAATGGGCATGATGATGGTATTGGATAATTGAATTGTGGGCCATTGGTATGAATTACTTATAGGATTAAAAGATATGTTTGAGTGTTAAATTGAATTGAGAGTCTTGGTGTATGCTTGATTGGGGAATTCGAACCATGGAGGAAATTTAGGGAAAAATGGTGTGGAAAATGTGGTTTCGTCAATGGTTGATGCATTGGTGAATAAATGGTAAGTTAGGTTGATGATTTAAATGCTTGAGCTAGTTGGAATGAATGGAAGATAGCCATTAGGCCTATGAAATTAGGTGGGGTATTATTGTTCTGTATGTGAATTTGTGATAATGTATGCATTGATGGTCATTGTATTTGATCATATAGGTTGCCCCTCACGGACGCGATAGTGGAGGATTGAACTTGGAGCGTACGTTGTGGAGCTTGGCTTTGGATAAGAGGTAAACCTTTGGAACTTAGGCTTTAATCTCTTGTGTGCTTCACCACACGTAGTGGAAGGTTGTGGTTGTATTTTGTGCTTTTTGACATAGTGTGAATATGTATGTTCATGCATTATTGCTTGATTGTGTGACATGCTTGGAGCATGTTGTGTGTGAAATTTTGTGATCTCTGGCCAGTAGATGTGTGTGGTTTGGACTTCCGCTGCAGATATCCTTTGGAGATTCCGATCGGGTTTTGCCGTGGGGCCGACTCTGG
The DNA here is from genome assembly GCF_033153095.1 of Gastrolobium bilobum. NCBI lineage: Eukaryota > Viridiplantae > Streptophyta > Magnoliopsida > Fabales > Fabaceae > Gastrolobium > Gastrolobium bilobum. The sequence goes on along the minus strand of NW_026899946.1, from coordinate 127,707 downwards.
GAGCGGTACCAGGATGATCCAAACGTGGGATTTCCGCTGGATAGGGCTCATGAGGAGTTCCAGTTAGGTTTTGCCATGGGGTCGTCTCATCCATGGGAGAGGCACCTGGAAGCTTCCCGGGAGTTATATGATGGGGTCCTTGAACAGAATCCTTATGTGGATGTTCTTGGATTTGTGCCCAGTTGTTTGGTGATTTTGTATGTTATGCATTTTTACATGATGTTAATTGTTGCACATTGAGTGAGCCATGGGGTGAAGTGATCCTCTAGTACCCTTGATTTACTGAGATATATTTGTATATCTCACCCCGCGTTTGGGAACATTATTTCAGGCTATAGGGAGCAAGGTAAAGCTTTGGGCAAGAGGCCCGCTTAGTGGATGAGTTGGAGATGATGTGCATATGGAGAGCATGACATTTTGGATGAGCATATTTGTTGCACATAGCATTATATTTAGCATTTTGGACTTTGATCATTAATATATTGCATGTTGAGATTTCATGCTTTTGTGGTGTTCATGATTAGATTCTAAGTCTTTTGTAATTGCTTTACATTTCATGCCTGTTGTTACCTTTTGGATATGGGTGAGCATAGGGAATGTCCAAATTGAGCGCGGTTTGAACCCACACGAAGCTAACCAAGAAATATATAACATATTAGGAAATAAGAATCATTTAAGAGGTATAAAATTCTTAGAGTAAATAAAAAGGTAAAGGCAACTAGTGTTAAACATGGATAGAATGAGTTTTAAGCTTTGTTGGTTTATGGGAACCACTTAGCAACCTTCAAATGTAAATTGTATGGTATTAAGCTACTATATTCGTAATTCCACTATAAGTTTTGAGTTGTGATCACAGTTAGTATTTTAGCTGATACGATTATTTTAAAAGTGCGAACGTTATTAAAAAGAAAAAGTTTTTCCGTAATTTCAAATAACTGCTGTGATTGTGACTGCGCTTAATAATTGATGATAACACACCGGTCTGATAATAGGGTTTTACAGTCACGTTCCAGTTGGGAGAGATATTGATATGGAAGCAGCTGATAATATCAGCTTAAACTCGACTAAGTTGTTGGAACAAATGGAGGTTCCAGTGAACAATGATATTACAAATTTGTCTTAATGTCAGTCCTCTTTTGGAATTGTAGAGGAGCAGCTAGTGGGAAACTGGCTCGCACCCTTAAAGTCCTTGTTCAGAAACATAACATTAAACTTGTAGCTATTTTCGAGCCTAGGGTGTCTGGTGATAGAGCTGTAAAGCTTGGAAAAAAACTTGGTTATGAGGATTGTATAATTGAAGAGGCTTATGGGTTTTCTGGTGGCATATGGATCCTTTGGTGTTCTAAAGTTTTTACAGTGGAGGTTGTTGAGCAAACAAATGAATTTATTCACGTAAAAATTCTTAAGAACGGGGAACTGTTTACCTTTCTCACAACAATTTATGCTAATCCCAGGGAAGAGAAAAGACAAGCATTATGGCAAGACCTTCGAAGATTGAGTTCACAAGTAGTGGATCCTTGGATAATGGGAGGAGACTTTAATGAGATAGCTCTCGTATCAGTAAAAAAGGAGGAGCTAGTGTGGATATTACAAAATGTAAAAAATTTGCTGAAGTTTTGAATGATTGCAAAGTGATTGATTTGGGTGGGACTGGTAATTTTTTCACTTAGCAGGGTCCAAAGTGGGGACATTTGGACCATATCTTCAAAAGGTTGGACAAAATATGTGCTAATGAAGTTTGGAGGTTGAAATTCGCGGATGCAAGTGTACGAGTGCTTCCAAGGGTTCAATATGATCACAGTCCTTTACAAGTTGAGTTCAATGGGAATCATATCTCTTTGGGGACACGTCCTTTCAGATTTGTAGCTGCATGGCAGCAACATCCTCAGTTTAATTTGTTCCTGGATGAGTACTGGAGTAAGAGTGAAACGTGTAGTAACATGCTTACAAGGTTGGTACCTCATCCGAAACAATGGAATATCAACGTCTTTGGGAACATCTAGAAGAGGAAGAAGGCCATTCTTAATTCGATAGATTATGTCCAGCAGCAAAGGACAATAAAGGAGTCTTATTACCTTACTGCGAAGGAAAATAGATTACAAGGTGAGTTAACAAACATTCTAGAGCAAGAGGAATTATTGTGGTTCCAAAAATCCGGTGAAAGATGGATTGTTGATGGTGATAGGAACACAAAATTCTACCATTTGAAGACTATCATTCGAAGGAGTACAAACAAAATTTTAAGGCTGAAGAATGACATGCAATTATGGATTTCAAACCATAAAGCTCTTCAACAAATGACACGTGATTTCTACTTCAATCTCTTTCGAGAAGAGGATCCTAACCGTAAATGGATTGCTACTGAAAATTGGTGGTCATCAATCTTATCTGAGAGTCTTCAATCTCTTAAGAAGATGCCATCTATTGAAGAAGTTCGTCATGCTATTTTTGATATGGGGTCATTTAAAGCACCAGGAGTGGATGGTTATCAAGCTTTCTTCTTTCAACGTAACTGGGGAAGAATAAAAGAACAAGTTTGTCAGGAGATACAATACATGTGGCAGAATCCAACAGAAATAAAGAGGATCAACTCAACTCTTTTAGTCCTATTCCCGAAGTCTCCAGCACCTAATCAAATGAATCATTTGCGTCCCATTTCTCTATGTTCGATACTTTATAGAGTACTTAGCAAAATTGTTGTTAGCAAGCTAAAACCGATAATGGAGAAGATAATTTCACCTTATCAGGCCAGCTTCATTCCAAAATGACATATTCAAGACAACATCATAGTGGCCCAAGAGCTTGTTCACACTATGCATTGAATGAGAGGTAGGAGAGGCTTTATGGCTATAAAGGTGGATCTAGAAAAGGCATACGACAGAATCAACTGGAGGTTCCTAAGAAAAGTCTTGATTGAAGTTAAACTGCCAGACAACGTCATCGAAGTTATTATGGATGCAGTTACAACTTCGAATATTAGTTTGCTTTGGAATGGAGAAGTAGATCCCATTTCACCTTATTTGTTTGTTCTTGGTATTGAAAAACTCCCTCATATGATTGCAAATGATGTTCAGTTAGGAGAATGGAAACCAATTAAGGTTGGTAGAGGAGTTCCTGAAATATCCCATCTAATCTTCGCGGATGATTTGATGTTATTCGCTGAAGCTAGTGAGGAGCAGATGGAAAAAATTATTCATATCTTGAATGAGTTTGCAGATATGTCTGGTCTACGAGTAAGCTTGGCTAAAACGAGCATCTACTTTTTTAAGAACGTGGATGATGATAAAGCGGTTTGATTGCAAGTATTAGTGGGTTTAAAAGAACCAGGAGCTTAGGACGCTATCTTGGAGCGATGATGCAGCATGGGAGAGTCTCTAAGAATCTCTACAATGGTGTTTTTGACAAAATCAAGGTGATAAACTCTTGGTTTACCATGGTTCTAGGCTTAAATATACTTGAATTATATCATGAATTGCATGGAAATTAGGGTTTTATACCGTAAAGTCACAATAATTGAATATCTTGCTAACATCTTGTAATATTTCTGATTTCAAGGGATTTTAACATCCATTATGGCTTTTTGGAGCCAAAGGAATGTAACAAGATGAGTGGAAGCCTCAAGAAAACAAGATTTCAAGTGTGTACCAGCTGAAGGAGGACGTTTTGGCGTCCAAGAAGAACGTTTAAACGCTCTAAATGAAGAAAACAACAAAATCTCCCTGGACCAGAGCGTTTTGGCGGCCAAACAGAGCACCAAAACGCTCCAAAAGCAACCAGAAACCCTTCGAAGAGGACGTTTTGGCGCCCAACAGCACGCCAAAACGCCCATAGGCAGACATCAACACACTGTGAGAACATTTTAGCGCACAAACAGCACGCTGAAACCTTAACTACGCTTCTTTAAAGTCTTCATCAAACATCATTTTCCAATTATTCTTTTAATTCTGAAAATTCTTTAATTGCATCTCATTATTTGTCTTTAAATTTTAAGTTCTTCAATTACAATTCTCTTCATCTAAATTCTTGATTGTCCAACTAAAACGCAATTAGCGAACTAGTGCTTGAAGATTCTGATCCTCGTGGGAACGATCTCGTACTCCGGTACACTTTATTACTTTACGACCGGTGCACTTGCCGAGTCGCAACAAGTTTTTGGCGCCGTTGCAGGGGATCGAATTCTTCAACATTAGAAGTAACTAATTAACTTTTAGATTGGACGTTTTAATTTTCTGCAATTATATATTTTTCAAAAATATTTTTCTGCATTAAAATTCTGCATCAATTTTCTGCATATTTATTTTTCTGCATTCTTTGTTTATTTTTTATTTTTCTGTTTTTCTTTTCGATATTAAGTTTATGCGAGGTACTCTTAACCCGCGAATCTTGCAGTTCGATCCTGAGATAGAAAAGACAGAAAGGAAACTTAGAAAGGACGCAAAAGCAAAGAAGGCGAAGGAAGCAAAAGAAGAATCAAGTTCGACGGAACCTAAGGAGGAACCAATGGCAGAAAACAATCAACTCGCTCCAAGGATGTTGGGAATTACATGACCTCAGCTCGAGTTCCACAAACGGCGAGCATTGTTAGACCAAACATAGAGGCTACCAACTTTGAGCTAAAGCTGGCACTGCTGCAACTGATTCCAAAAGAATAGTTCGCTGGAGGAAGCACAGAGAACCCCTATAGTCTTCTGGATGATTTCTTACTTTACTGTGATACATTAAAAGTGAATGGAGTTTCTTGTGATGCTATCTTGCTCAGACTATTTCCGTGCTCACTGAAGGATGAAGCAAGAGATTGGCTGCAGTCTCAACCTGAAGGAAGCATAACCAGTTGGGATGACTTAGCAAGAAAATTCTTGGCTAGATTTTTCTCAGCTTCAAAGATGGCAAGGCTCAAGGCGGAGATCACTGCTTTTGAACAAAAAGAAAGCGAATCTCTGTACGAGGCTTGGGAACGATTCAAAGGATTACTCAGGAAGTGTCCTCCACATGGAATTGAAGCATGGGAGAAAGCAAGAATCTTTTTCCAAGGAATGACGTCCAGAACAAGAACACTAGTGAATGCTGCTGCAAGAGGCTCCTTAAAAACAAAAACTCCAGAGGAAGCGCTAGAATTGTTGGAATCTTTAGCTTCTCAAGAATTTGACAATGCCCCTGCCGCAGTTGAACAAAGAAGAGCAGGAATTATGAAGCTTGAAGGTTATGATGCACTCTTAGCCCAAAATAAACAAATGCTACAAATACACAAGAAACAACAAGAATAATTAGATTCTCTTAATAAAAAATTTAATCTTTCTCAAGTTTCTTCTGTTAATAATTCTAATATTAAATGGGGTATTTGTGAAGAGGCTCATGCAACTGAGGATTGTGACTATACAAGAACAACTGAAAAGCTACCAGCAGAGGTCAATGGAGTCTGGTATGATCAAAAGAACCAGAACAATCCAGGAAGGAATCAATATGGTAATCAAGGGTGGAAAAATCCTAACCAACACCCTGGGTTTAGTTACAAAACAAATCATCAATTGAATCCTCATATGCCATTGCAACAACAACCTCAAGGCACCACTTCAGAATGAGAAAAGGCTTTTGCACAGCTGTCAAAGACCACATCCGACTACATTCAAAATGCAGATGCCTTCAAAGATGAAACAAGAGCTTCATTCCGGAATCAAGAAGCTTCGATCCGGAACTTGGAGACTCAAATTGGTTAGCTGTCAAGACAGTTCAGTGAAAGAACTCAGGGCACCTTTCCAAGTAACACCGACACGAACCTAAATGCACAATGTAATTCAATTGTCACCAGAAGTGGGATCGTGATCCAACCTGTGGAAAAGCCACCAGTTGAAATGAAGAAAGAAGCCGAACATGAAGCAGAGCAAGAGAAAGAAAAAGACACAGTAGAAGCTGAAAAGAGCAGTCCAGAGAAGAAGCTGTTCAAATGGGAGAAAAAGAAAGCTCTGGACAGACAACCAAAAGCAGCAGACCCGACTCCCTATGCAAAAGTTTCATACCCTCAGCGGCTGAAACAAAAGGTCCATAAATAGCAATACACCAAATTTCTAGACATATTCAAGAAACTGCAAGTCAACATTCCTTTCGCAGAAGCCCTGGAAAGCATGTCGAACTATGCGAAGTTCATGAAGGACCTTATATCAAAGAAACGCAAGTTGAAGGAATGCGAAACAGTGGCCTTGACAGAGGAGTGCAGTGCAATCATCCAGAAGAAACTTCCTCCCAAGCTGAAAGATCCAGGCAGCTTCAGTATTCCTATAGCCATAGGAAATATTGAAGTAGGAAAAGCATTATGTGATTTGGGAGCAAGCATAAACCTGATGCCACTGTCCATGTGCAGAGCTCTTGGAATAAAGGAGCTTAAGTCGACTACAGTTTCTCTCCAATTAGCTGACAGATCGATCAGACGACCAGATGGGGTAATTGAGGATGTTTTAGTTAAAATTGACAAATTTATCTTCCCTGCAGATTTTGTAATTCTGAATATGGAAGAAGACGCCGAGATTCCCCTATTGCTTGGAAGGCCATTCCTAGCCACTACAAGAGCAATGATCGATGTGGAGCAAGGAAAACTGATGCTGAGGATGAACGAAGAAACAGTCACCATTAACGTCTTCGAGTCAATGAAACATCCAACAGACGGAGGAGACTGTTTTATGATAGACATAATACAAGAAGCAGTTGATGATGCTATGAAAGAGGAGAGTTCCCCACTCGAGTTAGAATAAATCAACGAAGAAGTTGAAACAACTGATAAAGAACCAGTGGTGGAAGAACTAGAAAGAAAGAAAGATGACATCCCTCTTGGAGCACCAAAGGTGGAGCTTAAGGAGTTACCTCCAAATTTGAAGTATGCCTTCCTTGGTGACAACAATACTTACCCAGTCATCATCAATGATGATCTGTCAACAAAAGAAGAAGAAAAGCTTCTCAAAGTGCTGAAGAAACACAAAGCTGCCATATGATGGTCCTTCTCCGACTTGAAAGGTATACATCCTTCCTTTTGTACTCATAAAATTCTAATGGAGGATGATATTAAACCTGTGAGGCAGCCGCAAAGGAGACTCAATCCAACCATGAAAGAGGTGGTAAGGAAGGAGGTAGTTAAACTGTTAGATGCAGGTATGATCTACCCTATATCTGACAGTGCATGGGTAAGTTCTGTACAAACGGTACCCAAGAAAGGTGGAGTCACTGTGGTAAAAAATGAGAATAACAGAATTGATTCCAACAAGGACAGTCACCGGGTGGAGGATGTGTTTTGAATATAGAAGACTTAATGCAGCCACTTGGAAAGACCACTTCCCAATTCCTTTCTTAGACCAGATGTTGGAGAGACTAGCTGGCCATGCCTTCTACCGCTTCTTGGATGGGTATTCAGGCTACAACCAAATGTCAGTAGCTCCAGAAGATCAAGAGAAGACAACATTTACATGTTCTTACGGAGTCTTCGCTTACCGGAGGATGCCCTTCGGCCTGTTCAACGCTCTAGTTACTTTTCAAAGGTGCATGTTATCTATCTTTTCTGATATGATTGAAAAATCTATTGAGATCTTTATGGACGACTTTTCTGTTTTTGGTCCCTCTTTTGACATTTGCATAGAAAATTTATCTTGTGTTTTACAAAGCTGTCAGGAGAGTAATCTTGTTTTAAATTGGGAAAAATGCCACTTCATGGTAAAAGATGGCATAGTTTTAGGACACAAAGTGTACAAAGAAGGTATAGAAGTTGATTGAGCTAAGATATCTGTTATTGAGAAACTTCCCCCTTCCCTCTAACGTTAAAGGCATTCGAAGTTTTCTCGGTCATGCAGGTTTCTACAGACGCTTTATCAAGGACTTTTCCAAGATAGCAAAGCCACTATGCAAGCTGTTGGTCAAGGATGAGGAATTCAACTTCACAGATGAATGTTTGGTTGCATTTAATATTTTAAAAGATCAATTGACCACTGCACCTATAATCACTGCACCTGACTTCACACTACCTTTTGAATTAATGTGTGATGCTAGTGATTATGCTATAGGAGCTGTCTTAAGACAAAGAAAGAATAAATTGTTGCATGTGATTTATTATGCTAGTAAAATTCTGAATGATGCACAAATGAATTATGCAACCACTGAAAAAGAATTACTAGCAGTTGTCTATGCATTTGATAAATTTAGACCGTATTTGCTGGGGTCTAAAGTAATTGTTTACACTGATCATGCTGCTTTAAAGTATTTGTTGAATAAGCAGGATGCAAAGCCACGATTACTTAGGTGGATTCTTCTCTTTCAAGAATTTGAAGTGGAAATCAGAGACAAGAAAGGTGTGGAGAATTTGGTGGCTGATCACCTCTCTAGGATTCAAGAAAAAGATCTTCAAGACGGATCTGAGCTGAAGATCAGAGAGGAGTTTCCCGATGAGAAAATTATGGCTATAAATGTTATCTCGGATCTACAATGGGAGGAAGTAAAGACCACAAGTACACCTCCATGGTTTGCGGATTTTGCAAACTTCAAGGCAGCAGGAGAAATTCTAGTAGACTTCACATGGCAACAAAGAAAGAAGTTTCTACATGATGTCAAGAAATACCTATGGGATGAGCCCTTTCTGTTCTACAGATGTGCAGATGGAGTAATAAGGCAGTGCATTCCAGAAGAAGAGATGAAAGACATCCTGTGGCACTGTCATGGTTCAAGTTACGGTGGACACTTCACAGGAGAAAGAACAACCGCAAAAGTGCTGATGAATGGCTTCTATTGGCCAACACTCTACAAGTATGCAAGGAAGTTCGTGGAATCATGTGATAGATGTCAAAGAATGAGGAATATCTCTAGGAGACATGAAATGCCCCCCAACAACATATTGGAGGTTGAAATCTTCGATGTGTGGGGAATAGACTTCACGGGACCATTTCCTCCCTCATATGGCAAAAAATACATCCTTGTTGCGGTTGATTACGTCTTCAAATGGGTTAAAGCTGTTGCCCTTCCTACTGATGATGCTCGGGTGGTCATCGAATTCTTAAAAAGAAATATATTCGTTCGATATGGAGTACCACGAGCAATCATAAGTGACGGAGGAACTCACTTGGACAACAGACAAGTGGAATACGTACTGGCTAAATGCGGTGTGAAGCATAAGATTGCAACACCATATCATCCGCAAACAAGTGGTCAAGTGGAGATTTCCAACCGAGAGCTGAAACGTATCTTGGAGAAAACAATGGGAAGTTCGAGAAAAGATTGGTCCAAGAAGCTTGATGATGCACTGTGGGCATACCGGACTGCCTTTAAGACACCAATAGGTATGTACCCTTTCCAATTACTGTTCGAAAAAGCTTGTCACTTACCGGTAGAATTGGAACACAAAGCGCTGTGGACAATCAAGTACCTGAACTTCGACTCCAAGACCGTAGTTGAAAAATAATTACTTCAACTGGATGAGCTCGACGAGTTCAGACTCTCTGCGTACGAGAGTACGAGCATGTACAAAGAGAAAACGAAGAAGTGGCACGACAAGAAAATCCTGCCTCGAGACTTTAAGGTGGGGAATCAGGTATTACTTCTTAACTCTCATCTTCATCTCTTTCCTGGGAAACTAAAGTCCCGATGGTCGGGACCGTTCATCGTAAGAAACATGAAATCATATGGAGCAGTGGAGATTAGTCCGCTAGAATCCGACAGGAGCTTCACGGTGAATGGTCAACGGCTGAAACTATACATGGGAGGAGAAATAGACAGGGGAACAACCATCGTTGCCCTTGTAGAGGTAACTTAAGTCATAAACGTCAGGCTCGTGACGTTAAACAAGCGCTAATGGGTAGGCAACCCAATAATTACTGTTTAAATTTTTATTTTATTTTTATTATTTATTTTTAAGAAAGAAAAAAAACAAAATAGTTAGAAGTGTGAGACTAATGTTGTTCTTTGAGTTACAGGAAAAAGAGGACTCAAGAGGCTATGGTATGAAATTTTTCTAAGTTAAATTAAAAACCCTTCTTGCCGGATAGCGTTTAAACGCTAACGATGAGCGCCAAAACGCTCACAATGAAAATCTCATTGCCCTTTAGCGTTTTAACGCGGAACTGAGCACTAAAACGCTCTAGAAAGGTTGAAAGAAGAGATCGCAGAGCGCGTTTTAGCGTGCTACTGAGCGCTAAAACGCGCTCATGAGTAACATAGCCAAAGCTCTCTGCCTTAGAGCGTTTTAGCGGCCATGAGTCGCGCTAAAACGCCCATACGCGGCCAAATTTTTTTTAATTTCTTTTTAATTTCCCCCCTCATTACACACACTTTTCCCCTTATTTCTCACTCTCAACCTTTTCTCCCTCACCCCAACTCTCTGTTCTCTCTCCCGATTTCAAGTATCTACTCCCCATCTCACCACAAGGAATTAAAGGTATGTTCTAACTACTTTATATTACTACATTGATGTAAAAATTGATCATTTGGTTCAATTTCATAACCTTTTAAAATGAGGATGATAATGTCATTGAATAGAATCTAGGGTTTCTATATGGATGTTTAAAATACTCCGTGCAACTTAGAAATTGTAGAAAGGGATTCAATTAAAATGATATTTGCTGCCTGGAATTAAGTAACTCAAATTGATGAGGGATTCCATGATTAAATTGAATTCAAAAGCTCTCTCACCACACAAGCACACCAATTGTTTGATATAATGACACATAGTAGGTACATGCAAAATGGGTGTTCGGTTGGGTGAAAAAAGGGAGCATGCCATGAATTGAGTGGAAAACATACATATATCTTGATGATTGGTAAAATTTATTGATCAATGGTGGGGCTAAAATTGAAATGAACATGATAATTGTTTCTATTGCTATATGCATTATGAACTGATATATGTGAGTTATGTAAGTCAAAGTATGAAAAGCAAAGTATGCTCAACACATGGATATGATTACACACATGTGTAAGTACATCCTCTCTATGGCTTTCAAGCATCTTACACTCACTAGCATAAATACAATAACTCTAGCTTTCCTTCGGATGAGATACATCAATGCTGTGATAAAAGTGAGGCTGAAAAATGTGATGCTCCTAATAAAAATATGATGTCTTCTGTCATCAAGATAAATCCAGTTATGCTTCATACATTATCATTTGACTTGGAATATATTTTTTTTTCTGCATTTCAAGACATGTTTACCAGGAACAAAAATCCTAAGCGGACCAAGGTGAACCCATGGGGTGGATCCAGTTCTAGGCCAGCAGCTGAAGCTGGCTATGATGAACATCGGTTCCGGTCCGAAGCTCATGCTAACAGGTTCCATGAGATGATCAAGAAAATGCCCTTTGTCCGAGAAAGGGAATTTTATCTGAAGCAAGGCCAGCACCCGAACTTCTACAATATAATGGTGACCAATGGCTGGAGTAAATTTGGGAGACTGCCGATAAAGGCTATAGAAGAACTGGCTAGAGAATTCTATGCCAATGCTTACACAGTTGAGCAGGGGACGAACAGGGAATATGTTAGTTATGTGAGAGGCAAGGAGATACGATAAAATGCCACGACAATTCAAGCAATTCTTCAGACTGCTAACCATGACAGAACTACACAAAGGACTTGCAAGTTTCAAACAAAACTTGCAACCATTGAATACGAACGAAATGATCCTTTTGGAGTGGCTGAGCCGGTTCTATGGGGTATAACACTTCCTGGAGAACAATGGGACCCAACAAAAGATCACAGCCACCCAAAGAGGATCTGGCTAAAGCAGCTGGACAATGTGGCCAAAGTGTGGCATCACTTCATAAACAACAACATCATGCCAAGCTCGAATCAAACTGAGATTGTGGTGAAAAAAGTTGTGCTGATTTATACTATCATAGAGGGACTGCGGGTGGATTTGCCTAGGATACTAGCTGATAGCATCTATGATATGACCCACAAAAGGACAAGACAACCGCCATTGGACATGCTTATCTGATCCAGAGTTTATGTGCAGAGGCAGGGGTAGAGATCCCCACTGAACGAGATACCATTCCCTTGCGTCCCAAGATAGACGCCAAATATATTTATACCTATATAGAAGGATCCTCTGTTGAGGGAGATGATGACCCAGCGCCACCACATGAGACTCGCGGCAGGCCGAGACGCACACCAGGACCATCTGCTACAGCTGAGAGACCATCAGTTCCGACTACTGACAGTCGATTGGATGATCTTGAGACGCAGATGGGATTTCTCAGGCAGCGGCTCAAGTATATGCAGCAGCTGGAGCATGAGTATCAGACCTATATGGTGACATATCACTGCCCTGCTCGACCTGATGGGCCTCTACCTTTCCAGCCAGTGCCATATGACGGATCAGATGAGGAGGATACTTTTGATGCGGCCAGGAGGAGCGCATCGACAGCCCATACCACGACTTCACATGCCGAGGAGGATGCCGATGCTGATGTCAGACATGATGAGGCGGCTGGCGAGGACACAAATATTATCCCTGCCATTGTCCGAGACGCTGAGGATGACATGGACGACTGAGATATTAGCTCATTTCTGCCACCCCTTTTCCATATTTCCCCTTTTTATTTTCTTTTGATGATTTGAGATTACCATTCTGATATGCTAACCCTGTGACATAATTTCATACTATCGCTTTTATGACTGATGAGTTTAGATTGTTTCATGCTATTTCAGAATAAGCGACTAGTTATGCTTAGCTTGCACACGATTTTTTTTAGATTTAAATCTGTTGCTGAGGACAGCAACATTTAAATCTGGGAATGGAGAATGTGCGTTCCATCTAAGCACAATGGATTGAGCCGGAGAAATTTCATGAGTATACACAGAATCTCCAGGCGAGACAGGGAACTATCTCAAATCCGTTTTTCCCTGCATTTTTAAATTTTGTTTTTCATGTTTTAATTAGATAAATTTTTATTGTTTTGTTGAAAAACCCCAAGCCAATATTTTTTGTGAAAATTCTGAATATTTTGAAAGTTTTCTCAGTGTTTTTAATTGGAAAAATGGCGGGAATTTTAAACTAGTAATTGATTCAGAGCATGATGATGCACTTATACATATTCAAATTTTTAGGAACATCATTGCAATAAGTGACATGATTCATTGAATATATTGTTTGGTATTGAAGTTGTTTGAGAAAAAGAACAGGATAATTACTGTGCATTCATAGCCGTGAGGTTTTGAGCCTATATAGAAATTTTTTATTGAGTGTGCATTCTACTGTTGAGATACTCTAGAACTTGCTTTGTTTCTTGATTAAAATAGTCTGTGATATATTTTGTAAATATGATAGAGGCATGTTCTTTTTCTAACTAGATGACCAAATAGCTAACCTTTATTGATATTCCTTAGTTAAGCCACCTTGAGCCTAGACTTTTTATTCATGAAAAACCCTTGAATGTGAAAAGCTACTTCCCCAAATAAATCCTCACCTTAATAGAAGAATAATTTCAGATTTGAAGTAAAGAGTGGATACAAGTTATGGTTACAAGGTTGTGATGTCTACAAGCAGAAAAGGAGCAAAGCCCAAGGAAGAAAAGTTGGTTAGAACAAAGAAGAGCAAGCAAAAAGCTCAAAGAAAAGAAAGGAGAAGAAGTGAAAAAAGCAAAAAGTTCTTGGAAAGAAAAAAGAGAAAAAGTTCAAAAGAAAGAAGAAGAAAAATGTGCAAATGCACGAAACAAATTACACTTACTCCTTCCTTCAGAATCTGAATTTAATTCTTGAACTTAGTTCCAAAAATCTTTATTTTCCCTTAACCAGGCCACATTATAACCCTAGTGAAGACCTCTTGATCTGCTTAATTTATCATAAGAACTGTGGAGAGAGAATATAAGCAAGCCTATGGTAGTGTTGATACAGTGGAACAAGAGCGAAACACCAACCCTCTAGACAGTTGAGTGTGAGTGAATTGAAATCCTAGTGAGGGAGTGTATCAAGAATTTTTCCTTGTTTTTGATCTTAAGGAATTTCATTGAAAGTTTTAATTGATGAATTATGAATCTTGCTGCTTTGATGTCTTATCCTTTCAAAGTTTGAATGCTCCGTGATCATGTCTCTGATTAAATCCTGCCTATGAACTCCATGCAATTGAAGGTCTTGATTAATTTTCCAGTAAGTTTATTCTAGTTAATTGCTGAGGACAACAATATTCAAATCTGGGAATGGTTGATAAACCATTGTTTTACCATGGTTCTAGGCTTAAATATACTTGAATTATATAATGAATTGCATGGAAATTAGGGTTTTATACAGTAAAGTCACAATAATTGAATATATTGCTAACATCTTGTAATATTTCTGATTTCAAGAGATTTTAACATCCATTATGGCTTTTTGGAGCCAAAGGAATGTAACAAGATGAGTGGAAGCCTCAAGAAAACAAGATTTCAAGTGTGTACTAGCTGAAGGAGGACGTTTTGGCGTCCAAGAAGAACATTTAAACTCTCTAAATGAAGAAAACAACAAAATCTTCCTGGCCCAGAGCGTTTTGGCGGCCAAACAGAGTGCCAAAACGCTCCAGAAGCAACCAGAAACCCTTCGAAGAGGACATTTTGGCGCCCAACAGCACGCCAAAACGCCCATAGGCAGACAACAACACACTGTGAGAACGTTTTAGCGCACATACAACATGCTAAAACGTCCATGCACGACCAAATCTAAATCCAAAAGAGATCTTATATCTTTATCAAGATATGCATTAGATTTTACAAAAAATACAAAGTGGAAACAAATCAATCTTGATTGAGAATAGATATAAATCCATAGGAAGATATGACGGAAGATCACAACAAAGATTCAAAGCTCAAAATCTGTCACCAATCTACAAGATCTTAATTGCAAAAAGGAAACAATTGTAGAATCAACTACAAATCTGATACGGATTCGGTGAGAGATGCAATGAAGGATACAACTCCAATGGCTATAAATAAGGATCTTGGGGTCAGACCAAAACACCAATTCACAAGTCCAGAGCATTACACCAAGACGGAAGGAGGAATCCTGTTGCAAAGCGCTGGAACACTGAGGAACCAAGTCAACATCACACCAATGGAGGGTTGGGGTTCTCTTATCTTTATTATTGTTTTCCAATTCAGTATGCTAGGCTAGATTTTTATGTAGTTAAGGGTAGATGGAACCCAATCAAATCTTTATGTTTATGAATTAAATTGTCTCCGAATTCTGTTCTTTTTATAATTGAATAAATTTATCTATCTTTAATGCTTTCTATGAGTTTGTTCCTTATAGAATGATTTTGGGGAATTGTATGACAATAGGGATGTTGGTGCATGAACCCTGACTTGATAAATTTATCATAATCCTTGTGATCTAGGGATAGACATAGGGTAATTATGCAATCTTGGAATTCTTGATCTTAATGCATGTTTTTTTAGGGAATAATCGGGGAACTAGAGTTCTTTCAAGATCACATAGATTTAGGGTAACAAGAAATTGAGCCCTAATTAACTTAGAAAGAATTGATTGGCAATATATTAAGAACAGATTCTTGACTGTTTAATTCATAACATATTGAGGAGATTGGGGAAAGTTGAAACCTTAACTACGCTTGTTTTAAAGTCTTCATCAAACATCATTTTCAAATTATTCTTTTAATTCTGAAAATTCTTTAATTGCATCTCATTACTTGTCTTTAAATTTCAAATTCTTCAATTACAATTCTCTTCATCTAAATTCTTGATTGTCCAACTAAAACGCAATTAGCGAGCTAGTGGTTGAAGATTTTGATCCTCGTGGAACGATCTCGTACTCCGGTACACTTTATTACTTTACGACCGGTGCACTTGCCGAGTCGCAACACAAGGCCAAGTTGCAAGGATGGCAATCTCAATGTTTGTCTATGGCAAACAGGATTACACTGAGCAAAGCTTCCATTTCAACAGTTCCTTTTTTCCAGATGCAAAGTACCAGGGTGCCGAAAGCCATATGCCAGGAGGTGGAAAAATTGCAACGACAGTTTATTTAGAAAGGCACAGATCAAAAAAGAGGGAATAATATGATAGGATGGAACACTATGGTGCAACCAAAATCAATAGGTGGTCTTGGAGTGAAAAATCTCGAGGTCATGAATGATGCTTTCTTGGGCAAACTAGCTTGGCTTGTCAAAACAAATTATGATGCTCTTTGGGTTTGAGTTCTAAATGCTAAGTATAGTGGCAGAAGAAATCAGATTGAACTCTTTACCAGTAAGGGTGGAGATTCGCTGTTATGGAAAAATATTTGCAGAGTTTGGATTGATTTAAAGGATCACGTAGTGTGGGAGATAGGTGATGGGTCATCAGTCAACTTCTGGACTGATACTTGGATACCGAACGTAGGGCCTCTTATCAATGTCTGCACAAAGGAACTTAATGCCAATGATTTTAGTAAAAAAGCTAATGAATTCGTGGATAGTAATGGCTTCTGGGATGTTAGTGTGCTGCAAAACCTTTTGCCCCAAAACATATTAGAAATGATTAAAAGCTACCTTCCCCCTGCTGAAGATGATAGGCCAGACTCACAAAGATGGAGTACTGGGGGCCAAGGATCGATAACGGTCAAGGATGCATTTCAGATACTTCTACAAAAATGTTATCCCATTGGTAGCCAAGTATTACCAGATTTAGTGTGGAGTGCTTTGTGGCATTGGAAAGGTCTTGAAAGAGTGAAATTTTTTATGTGGAAATGTATCCACCGTAGGCTTCCAACTAGAGCTTGGACTGTTAAGTGGTCAGATGTACCTCCAATATGCGTTAGATGTCAAAGTGCAGAGGAATCTGAATTACATGTTATGTGGGACTGTGCAATGGCTAGAAGAGTTTGGAACAATCTGATTCCAAGATGGAGACAAAATTCTTTTTATGAGAAGGAATGTGTGGATTGGATAGTTTCTATTATGAGTAGTGAAGAAAAGGGATCTAGTAGCTTGAATTGGATCTCAGTATTCTTACTGGCCTATTGGGAGTTGTGGAATAATAGAAATGCTTTTTAGCATGGCAAAGAAGATAACAACAAGAATTTTATTGTGGGGAAGGTGCAACGTATGTTAATAGATATTGAGAAAGCTTTTGATGGCAGTAAAGACACACAGAATGCTGGCATGGCAGTTCAACTACAAATTGCATGGCAGCCACCGGAACATGGATGGATAAAATTAAATACAGATGGTGCAGCCAAAGGAAATCCAAGAGCAGCTGCATGTGGAGGGTTGTGTAGAGGATCTGATGGTCAATGGTTGGGAGGATTTGCTTATCATGTGGGAATAGCATCCGCTTACACGGCAAAATTGTGGGGTATGTTAAAAGGCTTGGAATTTGTGTGGAAGAAAGGATTCAGGAAAATTATAATTGAAAGTGACTCCACTTCGTGATCACTTTGCTTACCAAAGATGATAATGCTTCCCGAGAGTTACATATTGTTGCTTGCATTTGGGCTTGGATGAGTAAAGATTAGGAACTTAAGTTACAACATACCTACCGTGAAGGAAACCAGTGTGCGGATTGGCTTGCTAACCATATGATTCACTCCTATGAAAATCTTGCATATAAGGAGTTCAATCAAGTTCCTCCTGGGCTTAGATGTTTATTTTTTGCTGATATTTGTGCTGTTAGTAGTTGTAGGAATATTGTTATTGTTTAGTTGTTCTCTGGGCTGTTGAGCCCTTTCTTTCACAAAAAAAACATAACTTCATGTCATTTAAAATGACAAACATTTTTCTCATGATATATATAATTATCCAAAAAATGAAGATGTTAAAGTTATTTTGTTATTGAGTGTGTTTGATATATGCGGCAGAGTTCAAGAAAGATTAGGATACACGATGGACGACTAATTGATTATTTTGCCTCCTTTTTAATATTAATTTATTACTTTCTCCTTTCTAATTAAATTTGATCAATTTATTTATTGATGGTCAATCTATTTATTTACTTGATTAAGGGTTGATCAAATAGGGATAAATTAATATATAATTTAAAAAAATGATGAGATTTAAATATTATTCAGAAAATGGAGTAAAATGGTAAAAAATTAAAACGAGGATAAAAATGATCAACTAGCCACGATCATCTCCTGAACTCTGTTAATTCTTAATGAGATGCGAAAGTAATTAACCTTATTTTATATATAAAATCTTCGTATCTCGACCCCAATTTTGGGACTCAATATTTATGTCTTCTAATAGGTTTCACGTGATTTGGGTAATTAGACCTTTGAATGGTTGCTTTTGCTCATGGAATAGTCTCCATGGTAGCCAAAAGGTGTTATTGGCCCTTAGTATTGAAAAAAAGGTTACCAAGACCGAGAAAGTGAAGTTTTGATGATTACAAAGCACCAACCAGCTCAATATACTTGCACAATATAGAAAGCAGTGCAACAAGTCCCAAATGAAGCTAGAAGGCTAAGGAAACATGTAAAAATGAAGGGACAACTTCAAAGTGCAAAGTCAACTCTAATGTCAAAACTTTCAAATGAAGAAAAGAACTAGAAGACTCAAAACATGAAGAGAAAAAAATAATCTTGAAGACTCAAGTGTACACAGTTTGTAATATATTTTCAGAGTCTTAGGAATCTATATATTTGATTTTATTGAGCTATAATTCTCAAGGTTGCATATAGAAGCCATAAACTCATACTTTAATTAAGTGTCATACATACATTATTCATACATATATGACTCGCACACATGGAGGGTATGTTTTAAATCTGTTTTTAGGTTTGTTTTCTGTTTTGTATTTTGTTATACCAAGTTTTGGTTTGATTTATTGAAAAGGGGTTTGTTTTGCATTGATTTTCATTGTTCCTTGTGAAATAAGTTACAATGCAATTCAACCCCCTTTTGTGTTTCTGTTTAGTCATTCTTTTCTTTATACTTAGTACTTATGGCATGTTTATTTCACTTTAAAATCATTCAAACGTTAATTTGTATTTACAAATTGTCTTCAACGTGGCGCTATCATTGAAAGTATCCTTTTGTAGGCCATGAACATAAAGGAGGGAAAAATTAAAAAAAATTGTGCGGAAGAAGCAATATTTGTCCACCCTCAATCATGTTCAACCCATGAATCATGCAATAGACATGTTAGGAGTTTAAAGTTAATACCTTTATTCGGATAGCTATTCCTGATCAGATGTGTTCTTGATCAATTCTTCATACTTGAAGAATACAAGTCCTACGATGGAAATCCACTCCACCTTGTTGTCTTGTAAGAGAAGAATGCTTCTTTGAATGCCCAATGTCCTTCAACGGAGGTTGCTAGACTCAAGAGAAGAACAAAGAATGAGTAGTGCCTTTGGTTATTCCAAGAGAGAGAGTTAGCTGCCACGCTGATGTGTGTGTTGGTTAGGGATTCAGTGGAGACAATTAGAGAAGAAGAGTTATGAAACTAAGGAAGAAAAAGGGGCTATATATATGTGGCGCCTCATTAACTTAAGACTAGGTCAAATCAGCACCCTCATCAAATCTCAATCTTATTGGGTAATTTTTATTTTTATCCAATCAATCCAATTGATTGATTTTCCCAATTTCAGCCAATTAATTTAATTAATTGATTTCCTTAATTTTATCCAATCAATCCAATTGATTGATTTTCTCAATTTCAGCCAATTAATTTAATTAATTGGTTTTCTTAATTTTGGTCAATTAATATTATTGATTGATTTCCTTTATTTTCTCCATCTTTATTAAATCTAATTTAATGACTATATTTAAATTCAAATTTCAAAATCAGAATTTAAATTAATTTTATCTAAAAATAAATTTCAAATTCGAAATACGAAATTAGAATTCAAATTATTTTTATTTAAATTCAAAATTCAAAATTAGAATTTAAATTAATTTTATTAATTTAACATTTAAATTAATTAGGTTACATAATGGATCAAGTCCACCTTGACCCATAATGCCACCTACCCTCTCTTGTCCAACTTGGCCCATGATGCCACCTACCCTCCAATGGCCCAATACGTGGCTTTACCAACTTAGGCCCATTATCCTTTATTGGGCCCAAACCACATATGCTAGAATTCAAGACAACTTAAGGTGTTTGTGTGTGACCCACCAGGCCCCACATAACCGCTGACATAAATGGGCTTGGGCCCATTAGGCCCAATCCATCTAATGACAACACAGAGCGCTAGCAATGCTTTGTTATCTCAGAGCTAGTTGAATTCATCGAATGATCAACCTGTTATACCTATTTGGTTACCGTGTGAATTGTCCTTTCGTCTCGGTTATCCGCCCCATTGACCTAGGTCAAGGAAAATGTATCAAACCCTGCGGTCTAGGGTTAGCTTTTGTCGAAACAAAAAATCTTCATTTATGGACTCTAAAGAGTGGGTCATCTCATAACACCTTTACTATGCATAGATTCCCGAGTCCCGTAAATGTCATCCTGGTTTCACTGGTCTACAAAAAACCTAATCTCTCACAGAGATTGACGAATTCCTTCAGCTTGTCACGCTAACCCCTAGTCCTTAGGGCATGCCCAAGAGTATACCTACAAGTCTCCATATTTCATGTAGACAAGGTATATAATCAAAGCAAGCCTTCCAGAGCATAGGTTTATATGACAATGTCAGGTATAAGGAAAGACACCCAAATAATAAGAGACATTACCTATTGATACTATATGTGAGATTTCTTTGTAATGTCTCTTTGTGGGTCAATTCAGTGCGAGCTCTTCTCCAATAGGTCCACCCACGAGTCAGCTACGACATCTCCATGTCTATAGCTCACACATCTCCATGCAAGTAGCTGAGTCGTGCTAGTCTTACCCGAGATCACCAATGCCCATTATCGGTATCTCTAGACTAGGAACATATTTCTAGCAATGGACGTGTGGTGTCATTGAGCCCTCATGATCGTGATACATATCACAGATCCTCAATGTGACACTCATTCCATTTCAAGGGCTTTATCCAGTTACTCATATTCAATATTTGAGACATACAATATGAAACAAGATAAAAAATACTTTTATTCATAACAATACATGGGTCCATCTGACTATCTGATTGTCTCTAGGACACTTTGTACTAACAATCATGTTTTACATTATTTGAGACAATTAATTTTTCTATCAAATGTGATTTTGACCCTTAAACGTAAAAGGAACATCTTGTTACTTCTGGGTAAGAAAAAATCCATTTATATGTGTATTTAAAAAAATATCTTTATAATTTAATATTATATTACCATTTTAATAATATTTAAATAAGTGGAACCCAATAATGTTTTTGTTTAATTTTGATAGATTGTTAGTGTGTGTGTGTGTGTCTATATATATATATGGGAAAGTATCTCTGATACCGGTGTCAAACTTTTTAGTTTGAAACAAAATCTTAACCGTTGATTTCATGAATCTAACAGTTATAATTTATTGGGTCACACTTATTAATTGATTATTAATTTTGAATAAATTATAACCATTAGATTGGTGAAAATCAACGGTTAAGACTTGGTGTCAAACTTTTTAATTTGTCACTGGTGTCAAAAGATCCTATCTTTTTTTTTTTTTGGAGTTACCCAACCCTAATTATCTCTTTGTCATCCCCACGAGCTTCGACTATTTGAGCCGGCTATGGGACTAATCCGGAGTGCGGGGGAGCAGTGAAAGATCCTATCTTTTATATATATATATATATATATATATATATATATAGTTCATTATCAGTCAATCTTATATTAGACATCTCATTTATAGAATTTTACTATGTAAACAATTATACGAGATTGTACTAAGTATTTCCTAAACTATTGGGCCAATGAGGATTTGTTGAGGCCCATTGTTCTTATTGTTTGTCCAGTAGCTTTTGGCATTGTGTGCATTAAGCAATATAATCAAAATGGTAGCATTTTGGATTGTGAAGGCCTAATAGCCTTATACTTCCCTAGCTGGTACTTACGTGGCATACAATATTCTGATATTTTCTCTCTTTCGAATCTTCTTTGTTAGGGTTTGTGAGGTTGAGTGTTTTGTGCTAATACTGAGTGATACTGAGAGATTCTTGAATCAATGTTTTGGATAACTTTGTTAAGCTCAACAAATGGTTCTTTTGATCAGAGCAGTTTTTGGTTTGGTGCACAAAAGTTTGGTGGTGAATCTGCAAGGAGGGTCTCTCAAGCTAATGGTTGCTTGCTGGTAGATCGTAACCAAGGAACAACGCTTTTGGTTGTTGCTTGCGAAGTTTGGAGAAGTCCATTATTTTTGTGCTATGTATATTTGGTTTCTTGATTTGTAGCTTCGGGTCGTGATGTATATTTTGTTGAGCTGGTTTATTTAGATGATTTTGTATCTTGTATTAGTTTATTTGTATGTTTTCTTGCTTTATATTAATTGTATATTGTATGTTGTAAATTTTGTACCTATCTTTCTTGAATATTGAATAAAGTGTGATCTCAAAGTGTGTTTAATCCTCTTTAGGCTGCAGGACGTAGGAAACTTGCTTACCATAAGTTTCTAAACCTGTAAATCCTTGTGTCTCTTTTTGTTTTTCTATGTCTTTTTTTTGTTCTTGGAGTTTTGTGGTCGTTATTGTTTGGGAAATACCTTCCCAGTTTTATATTAATTGGTATCAAGAGCTTAGGTTCATATTTCTTTCCTGTGGTCTTTTCTATCTGTCCTATTTTTTCTTCTTTCTTCCATTCAGTTTGCTTTTTTGGCTATGGAGGTTCGGCAAGATAGGAATCACTAAGCTGGAGGTTGAGAAATTCGATGGAAGTAGTGACTTCAATATGTGGAAGATAAAGATAAAGGTTGTTCTGGTCCAACAAAAGTGTGAATATGCCATTGGGTCTGAGAAGGATCTGCTAGAGTCTTTGGCACCTAAAGAAAGGAAAGACATGCTAGCTTTAGCCCATAGCCTGATAGTTGTCAACATCATTGATAGCGTGTTGCGTAGGGTTAGCAAGATTACCAGTCCTAATGAGCTCTGGGAGAAGTTATAGAGTCTGTATCAAACTAAGTCTGCCCACAACAAAATGTTCTTGAAGGAAAGATTTTTTTTTCAAGATGGACCCTACTAAGTGTCTTGAGGACAACCTATATGAGTTTAATAGGTTAACTCTTCAGCTTGAGAAAGCAAGGGTTATTGTCTCCAATGAGGATCAAATATTGATCCTCTTAAACTCTCTTCCTGACTCTTACAGATGGGTCAAGGATGCTATAAAATATAGTAAGGGGGATATGACTCTAGATGAAATAACTGAGCTTTAAGGGCAAGAGAAGTTGAAATAATTTCTCACAGAAAACCCACAACTGAAGGTTTCTATGTAAAACGAAAAGGGAATAAAAAATGAAAGTCAAACAATTAAGGTAAGGGGAACAACAATATTCCCCAAGGTAATCAAAGTTTTCCAGGGAAACCAAAATAAGGGTAAGGGTCAACCTAAATCTAAGTCTGTGTGCTGGCACTGCCATAAAGAGGGCCACCTTAAAAAGAACTGCCCTGAAAATCCCGAAAGTACCCACAAACAATAAGGTAAACCTGAGTATGCTAATGTACTCATTGATTTTGACAGTGTTGAGGAACTGGTTCTGTCTGATAAGGTTTTTGAGACAGAATGAGTGATGGATTCTGGATGTACATACCATATGACACCCAAAAGAAAGTGGCTTAGTGGGCTGGAGCTTCAAAGGGGTGGCAAAGTCTTAATGGGGAATGACCAAGTTCATAAAATTAAAGAAGTAGGGTCTGTTATGTTCAAGATGAATGATTGGAGTTGTAAAATTCTAAAAGAAGTTAGATTTGTTCCCACATTAAGAAGAAACTTGATTTCCTTAGGGATGCTTTACTCTAATGGCCTAGAGTTTAAAAGTAAGCAATGGTCACTTGAAATTGTCAAGGGCTCACGAGTCCTAATGAGAGGAAAGCTTGTGAATGGCCTAGATTATTTCATCTAGAAATTTTTAATTAAATATTGGTTACCTATGAAATCACATTTGGAATTGTCTGACTTAGATAAAAACGGTGAAACTATTGCTTATAATTAGTCCTCGTAGGAACGATACTCTACTTGTACGACCGGTATACTCGTCGTATTCGTAACAAGTTTTTGAAAAATTCAATTAAAGATGCATACTAAAGAAATTGATTTAAAATATTAACTTGAAATTATGAAGAAAAAAAAATCAGTTAAGTTTACTTCACCTCTGATCCCCCTTAATTGATTTAATCCAATTCAATAATATTTTATCTCAATTGTTTCAAACAATTCATCATCTAAGATTTAATTGATTAAATCCTAATGTCTTAGTTATTTAACCCTTTAACCCAATCAAATTATGTCTAGATCATGCAAGAATTGGTGTTCTATCCCTGTCTAGATCAAGATCCCAATATATCTATTGTGAATCCTAACCCTATTTATCCTTATATAATTGGCTAGATAATACAAGAATTTAAACATGAAAATCAAGGTAAACACAAACAATTTAAGACAGTTTATTAAAGAAAAGAATTAAACCAAAACAAGGATTCACGTTGGATCCATATTCCTAACTACAAAGAGAAATTAGCCAGAGATATCGGGCTTAAACAAAATAAGAAAAGAAATTAATATAGATGAAGTGAGTAGAAGAAGAATAATGGTTGATCGCCACTGCAAAGCTTTAATCTTTGTCTTAAGCTCTGAAAAACAGGATTCTCCTATGTTCTCTGCATTCTCTCTTTCAAGATATGCCATCATCCTCTGTGTTTCCAAGAGTTGCCTTTTAATATTGATGAAACCATATGTTTTAATTTCTCATAAGAGCTTCAATGGAATCTTCACTAGAATCTTCAATCATATCTTTAATCAAATCCTTAAAATCTTCCCTTTTATATGTAAAGAAAAACTTTTCTTAAAAATATTCAAGAGAATATTCTTTAAAATCTTCAATCAATTATATGATTCAGAAATCCTTAACAAATCCACTTAAGCTCTCCGATTTATCTTTTTATTAAGGTGAAAATTACTGCAAAATATAAGAATTTTTATGAGAATATTAATGAGAATAAAATAATAATTTAACTACAATTCTCATATCTTTTAATTATTTTTTAATCAATTTCAAGATCATATTAACCCTTAATACAAAATAAATTGGAGATGCAACCAATAGCTTTATCCTTATCCTATCCTACCTTACCAAGGAATACTAGCTAGTTCATTTGTCTAGCAGAGCAATCAAAGTCATTTAACAATAAGGTGGTTCAGCACTGTTGCTTGCTCATTTTTTTTTCCCTATCTGTACAATATCACTTTCCACTCCTCAACCAAATCACCTGATATTTTCAAACTTGAGTTGGCGTGGCATGTGCATTTGGAGAGTACATAGAACTTTCTGTAACATCACTTTCTCTTCTGGAGAATCGTCTCTTTGCATATTCATATTGTTGAATCATTACCATAATTAGTCTCCATGATGTTTTCTCTTCACGGTTTGAATAATACATGCCCACAATGTAAACCAAGAGAGAAATTGTTGATGTGCCTGCTGTCAATGTGAAAAGGGCCCAGAAGCTATTGGGACTGAGACTTGCAGAGTCTGCATCTGGTTCTGTGTCTTCACATTTCTCTGATGCAAGCATTTGGTTCTCTAATTCAAGAAGCTTGCCAGTTTCAAACAAACTTAGCAGTGCTTTGTTTACACTTGGAAGATATGGAGACCCCCTTGGAAATGCCTACAAACAACAAAAGTTAAACAAACTTGGAACAGAAGGAATAGTAATGTATGAATGGAAAGTTAAAAAGAAGTATTGAAGCATACAAATCCAAATCCTCCAAATTTATACATAGGCCCGGCTTGAATAAACTCTTTACAGTACTTTGAAAGGAAAATTTTGGCCCAAGGAACTTCAAGAAATGCAGCTGCTATTTCTTTCTTTCTGAGAGCTTCTGCAAACTCTTCAAGTGAGCTAAATTGCTTCATTTTTGCAGGTTGGAAGTGTAACACTTCCTGCAGATATTTTTGCAAGAAGGATCCTGTAGTGTATCCAACCACAGCATTGCCATTCCGTAGCTGATCAACATTATCTACTAAGGGTTCAAGCCTTTCAACAGTTAGCATGCTGGTAAGGTTAGCTGTGTAAGACTGTGTTATGATGAGTGCTACAAATAGCCACACCACCATAGCCATCCTTGATAAACTGTGGTGTAACTTACCACCTAAGTCTATATTAAAGTAAAACTAGTCAGTTTTGGCTAAGTAATCAAATAAAATGATAGCATATACGTGTAAAAAATCTCATAATACCATTAAAGCTGATGAGAGGGGTCAATGCCAACCAAGCCATGGTCCCAGTTTGATTGAGCATGGAACCCTTAAGTTCAGGCCAATGGTGTCTCTCTAACATCCATAGAACAAATCCATTGTAGATAATCATGGCCGCTATTAGAATCCACATGGTCTTTGTAAATGGCTTCACGAATAACCAAGCTCTATGTCCTGCTTTTGACTTAATGGGCACTACCATCACAACTCCCGGATCAGTGTATGGCTGAGTGAATTCAGCATACTGATATCGATATGAAATTATTGTTACATCAATCGCTGCATCGAAATTCTGCTTCATGCATAAGCAATTGCAGATGTAAAGAGCAAGTGTCATTAGCCATTGTTTTGAAAAATGATGGATACATGCTAACAAAATGACAAACATATTAAACCAATGCATATCATACATAAACCAAATAATTTCAATTCAAAATTGACATGGATTATAGTATTAGTTGAAAGAAATGACATAGTGGCACATGCAATTTAAATTTATGTAGTTGCCAGAGACACAATACTTTTGTAACTAATAAAATGAGATAAATCATGTAAGAATAATGTAATATATAACTCTCACCTTTAAATAAACTTGCTTCACCAAATTATCATATGTGTCATTGAAAGCATATAATTTGTATGGCAAATGGTAGGGCAACAACTCCACAGTTTCTCTAAGAAGATCAATAGTAAATCCGTCGAAGGAGGTAGTATTTGTAGAATGATCTTGATTTATATTTATAAATTGTTTCAATGTGGCCAAAGCAGGGACCCCAACTCGTAGTGGTTTATCACTTGTAGGAAGGGCCCATCCTCTTGGAGTGTCCCAAGGTCTTCCTGGCCATAAAAGTTGTCCCAGTTCCTTCATTGAAAAACTATAAGTAGCATTTTGGCCAATACTATTTGAGAAACCTAGTCCATCTGACCAGAACCCAATTTCCTTGTAACCATTCCCTATCACATTGATGATCTGAAAAGTATGTGAAGGAGCTAACTTTTGGTCAGTGAACTGAATTTTTCCACTTAAGCCAATAAAACTATTAAGCAAAATCTTATCTAGCAAAACTTGGCCCCCTTTACTGTTGATTTGGCTCATGGCTAGAGCCACAGTCCATGCAGCATCATAAGCATGTGCTGCAAATACACCAGGTTCATTGTTGAATTCCCAAGGGTTCTCTGAGCTAAACTTTTGGCCAAATTTATGGTAAAAGTCCTTAAACTGATGTCCTGTTTCTGGGATGTAGCTCTTGATTCCAAGGATCCCTTGCATTGAAGATATAGTGGATGCATTCAAGGAATGGACAAGGCTTGTAAAAGGATCAGTTATGATCCACACAGAATCTTTCTCTATCATATTCATTTTATTTGCAGTTTCAAACAGGTTTATGGCCAAAGGGAGGGAAGAAATAACAACAAAGACTCTACATGGCCCTTCTCTAAGCTTCTCTAGTTCTTGGGACAATGAAAGGGAAACAAAATGTGGGATGGCTAAAAGATTGCTTATACTTACACCTGCTTCACTGAGGGCTCTATAGAGATGAGATATAACTTGTGAGGATGAGGCATCCCTACCTTCATATATTATGTTAACACTATACCATTCCCAGGACTGAACAATAGCAGCTACTACTTTCATTTGCTTAAATTGACTAGGTGAGGCTTGCAACAAGAAGGGCAATTTCAAAGTCGACCACTTTGGAGTTGCATCAGCAAGAGATAGAACTGGCGTCATACTTTGGTTACAAACCTCAGCCACTAAAGATGTCTCTTCCCATGTTTGTGGTCCTATAATTGCTTGCACGTGCATTTCATTAATAAGATCTCTAGCTGCCAAAATATGAATTAGAATTAGATGAATTTGTACCTTATTATTCTTTCACTACTCAAAACAATACAATTATGTCTGGTGAATTAAATATATATTTCTGTTTTGGTAATATATTTATGGGAAAACATTTTCTCATGTTACATGAGAATTCAACTCTCATGTTAGTGATCCTTCGATTTGCGTGCAAAGCTTTTCTTTTCTTTTTTTCTTTTTTTTAATAAATATGGGGTCCACCACTAATTGAGTCACAACATGAGAATTGAATTATCATGCAACATGAGAAAATCAAATCCCTATATTTATATGTATAGATAGATATATAAATATAGATTATATATACCAAGACAATTGTGTATAGGACTTATTTTAAGCCTCTTGGATATGTACTTGAAGTGATATGCAAATTATATAATGATCTGGCGAATTAAAGGTGCAACAATTTTAGCTAACATTGGCATAGTTGGTCCCCACGTTAGTAGTGTCTTGGGTTTGATTATCAGTTTTTTCTCTTTATAAGGTAATATATAATCTCACTTTAAATCCTTAATGAAGTTGGTGATCTTTCTTGACCTTGCTGGACGCACCTTCCCTAATCTAAACTTTTAAAGGACTGTTTGGATGAGCTTCCAAAAAACGTGTTTTTTATGCCTTGCTTATTTTAAAAATATTTTTTATAAAAGTTAAAACTATTTAGATTTTTAAAAAAATTATTTAATTTTTGAAAAAAAATATTTGAATTTTGACTTCTGCTTTTTTTAGAAGTTAAAATTTTTAGCTTCCAAAAAAAGTAAATTTTTGACTTTTTTTATTACTTCTATTTTTTAAAAAAAGAAACAGTCATCCAAACAGACTTTTTTAGATAAGTGTTTTTTTTTCTAAAAAAAACAGCTTTTGCAAAATAAAAAAAAAAACAAATAATAATGTTGTTTACCAAAAAAAAAAAAAAAAACAAATAATAAAAAAAAAACCTATCCAAACAAATGCTAAGTAAATAAAGGGTGCAAAATTTTCAACGATTAGGAGAGATGAAGTTTGAGAAATATAAACCTGCAAGAGCAGCCTTAAGGGGATCCCCTTGAGAGTTCCTTATGTGTAGAACAAACCTTTGATTGCTGTAATGATAGAAATCCTCCAATGCCATCTCAATGGCCACTATCTCCTCTTTACCATTGCGAGAATTTTGGTCTGCAATAGCTCCTATTATGCCCTTGAAATTCATGCCACCAGCACCTTCAGGATGAGCTGCTGCATTTCCTAATACAAATTTAAGCATGGTCATAAAACAAATGAGAGGAACAAACTTAAGCATGCTTTCCATAATGGCAAATTACCTGACTAGGTTCTCATCATCTGTAACATTTTATAGACACAATAACGTACTCAAACAAATTAAACAATTTTAAAGTCAATAGCAATGTTTTTTTTTTTTTTTTTTTTTTTTGGTTCTATTGATCTGTGGTCAAATTCCAAATTTCTAGACTGGAAGAAGCTTTCAGGTAATGAGTGCCAAGTGGCAAGTGGCAAGTGGCAGTGAAGAGAGACACAAAAAAAAGAAAACATAGGACGCAACATTATAATATGTACTAATTACTAAGTATAAACACTGCTCCTTTTCAACACCATTTTGGCTCTTCATAGCTTAATAAATAACTATATTTGTAAAACTTTTTTTTTTAAAAAAAAAAAGGGTTTCTAACGTGAAAAGAAAAAACTATTTATTGTAGTAGAAGTTATGTGTGCTTGAATTTCGTCGTAAATAACACATGCATCAGCAAGAAGTTTTCTTGCATTCCTGACCAAAGATTTGCTACTTTGGGAATATTCCTTCTTCAGTGGCAAAACCATTGTAGTGTGAAGAAAGCATTTACTAAGAACTTGTTTAGAGATTATTTAATAAAAGTCTTCATATTATGGATATCACATAAGTTTTGAAAGTAGTATGTATTTTTATCATTTTTTTTATTTGGACCTATATTAAACGGAAGAGTAAATATCATTTTTGGTCTTCAGTAAATTTAACGATATCATTTTTGGTTCATTTTTTGTCTAGCAAATAAAAAGGTCCATCGTGATCCCTAAGAAATTTAAAATGAACTCATTTTAGTCCTTTTGAGGACTAATATGCGTCTTTTTTGAATTTGTGAGGGACCACGATTTTAACTAAATAGGTTCATTTTAAATTTTTTAGGGACTACTATAGGCCTTTTTATTTGCTATGGACTAAAGCGAAAATCGTGAAATTTACTAAGAACTAAAAAGAGTATTTACTCTAAACGGAACGAAGGATCCAATCTTATAAGGAAACTTGTATGTTACACATACATGCAATTTAGGAAGGCATAACTGAATTGACAGAAGCAGCTCAAGACTTATGAGCCTTCACAATAGTCAATGACTAAGAAACATGCATGAGATTCCAAGCTAAGCCTTCGTAGTTCACCAAAGGTGTCCCGCAAAGCCAGCACAACCCATCAATAAAGGGAGTCTTAAAATTCAGCTATCATCATCTTTTTTTAGTGTCACTCAAACTCATCATTATAAATATTATGCTTTTAAAGAACACAACCTTATATACTTTTAGTGTTTAACACTATATTTACTGGTAAGACATTGTTATAATATGAAATTTTTCTTTTTTCTTTTTGTTCAATCACTTCAGATGAGGTGGAGAGAGAAAAAGAATAACTTTTTTATTATAACTAAATCATACTGGTAAGACATAGTGTTAAAAATTAAAAATACATACAGTTAACCTTTCAAATATTACCTTATGGAATGTCTATTCACCCTCATCTATTCCAAAAAATCATGCTTCAACAATATCAATAGATACCGTCCCGCATGGCAGAGTAGCAAATCCCATAGCAATCATTTATTAATCACCACTTTGTCTTTTTCTTTTTATGAATGTCATTAATCACCACTTGAATTAGACTTAACTATGTATGATCACACCCAATTTCTCTTAGACGGATCAAAAAAAAAATTTAGAAAAAATAGAAGTTTCTTTTTTAAAATTATGAGAAAAGTATTAAAAAAAACCTTTGTTTTATTTAAACGCATTTAATTATTTTTAAAAATTTAATTATTTTTTAAATTAAAATGCTTTTTATTATTAAAAAAGAAAGTCAAATAGACAAGCTCTAACACTAAAACTAAGCAATTTTTATTACAAAAAAAAAAAAAAAAAAAAAACTAAGCAATTTTAGGATTACACTCTCGTGTTGGACTTTTATGGTAGGTTTGGAAGGGGAACAGAGAAGATTAATTTTTTTATTTTAAATAAATATTTTGTAAAA
Source organism: Gastrolobium bilobum (assembly GCF_033153095.1). NCBI lineage: Eukaryota > Viridiplantae > Streptophyta > Magnoliopsida > Fabales > Fabaceae > Gastrolobium > Gastrolobium bilobum. The sequence goes on along the minus strand of NW_026899946.1, from coordinate 96,339 downwards.
TTAGGAATTGTCATATAACCTAGCAAGGGACTTTTTTTATCCCTTACGTTAGTATATTAAAGTTCGCAAATAGTTTTATATCAAATATTCCTTCTCATGATTCATATGCATCTTCCAAAACTTTAAATTATAAGTGAAAGTTCGTAAATGGCTTTATACTAGATATATTTTTTCAATTATATCTTAATTTTTATAACATTTTATAATTCAAGAATAAAATGTAATTATCTTCTCTTTCTCTTTCCAACTCGTCCTAATCCTTCATATAAACAAATCCTATGCTTGCTTAATTTTTTTTTTAATGAAATCCTCATATTCATGTCAAAAAGGATAATTTATAAATATTTAGATTATTTTACCTAAAATAAAAATTTATTATTATTTTTAGAAAGAGTTTAAAAAAAATTATTTCATAACCCTCTAGAAAGAAGGATATAGTACAAGCGACTTAAATTGATATTAAACTAAGATGAAATCCTGAAGGTTAGTTGAAATGATAATATGAACTTCACTACAAATGAATTTCTGAAAGAGTTAAGGTTTGAATTTTGACTTGAACCTTTAGATCAGAGGTAGATATTTCAAATTAGGGATGTAAATGAGCCGAATAGCTTGTAAAAGGCCCTAGTTTATTTAATAAATAGAACGGATTCAAATTTAAAAAAAAAAAAACTTGTATAGCAAATAAGCCTTTTTTTTTTTTGATAACACAAATAAGCCTAATTTAACGAGGCTTGGCTTGAAAGCCCGTGAACTGACCTGATATATTATTATAATAAATAATATATTTTTATGTCACTGAATCATTAACCTATATTTTTAACCTTATTTGTTTAGAATTGTCTACTAGCATTCTATCACAATCACAGTTTCACAAGCAACCTCTTTGACTATTGGTCTCTCCTTTCCTCCCTCGGTCACTCATATTTTCACGACTTTACCCCAACCTTCTTTGTGAGTTTGAAAAAAATACATTTTATAATTATAAATGAGGCAAAGCAAGCTCAAGTCAAACCTTTAATTTTTCATAAACAAGCTAAACAAAGAATTTAGCTCGTACCATACTAATGGACCAAGCCAAGCTCAAAATATTTTTATAGAATTGGCTCGTTTAAACTAAAGTTTGGCTCAACCTAACTCATTTACATCTTACCTCGAATTACGGGAATACCCAGAAAACCTAACTCGCTAAAAATATAATTAGGATCATGGAATAAAAAACTCAAATGCGAGATTGTGCATTTTAAATAAGGGAAAAGTATTTCTCTAGTAACCGGAGATAAAGTTATCTCTAGTGAACTCAAAATGATATCGTTTAGATTAAAAATTATAATGATAAAGATAAATATAATCCTTCAATATATTATAATTACAAAAATACTTTGTGATTTTCGTCCAAAACGACGTTGTTTTGAGCTTACCAGATATAACTTATCTCCATTGACCGGAGAAATTTTTTACCCCTTAAATAAAACAACTTTTACAATAATACAATCGTTTATCAGAAATATATTAAATACATGTCTTGAATCTACCTAATTTATTTTTTGTTAGTGGATGTATCTACTCCCTAGTTAATTGCTGTAGTTTCATATAAAAAAAGTTAGTTACTTCAATTCTAGGAAAGAAGTCTTAATATATTAAAAAAACGAATGAAGCAGTACGTCTGAAAAGTTTGTTCAAGTCATTGAGAAATAATTCAGTTTTGACCATTGTAGTTTTCATCACTCACTCATATTACGCAATAGATGTCTGTGTTTTTTAAAGAATGTATTTCTATACTAGGTGCGAATTAATTATGTAATAAAAAAACTCTTTTTTTTATCCCAATTCCTCCTCTCTTTTGAACCATAAAGAATGGCGCAAACCTTAAGTAACTTTAAGCTCAACAGTTAAGAAATCTTTATAGTATCAGTAGTTTTTCCCTTTATGTTCGTTAAGCTATATTGGGCTGTCTCAAATTAGTATCAAAGCTAAATTGAAACAAAGTTACCAATATCTCTACCCAAATTAAATGCGAGTTTTTTTGTAACAATATAAATAAGGGTGTTTTTGTAATATAAATAAATATAGTGCCACGATCATCTTACACCAGTGTAAGAATAATAAATCTTACACCAAATCTTAACTATTGATTTTTTACATCTAACGGTTAAGATTTATTAGGTCTCACTCATTAATTAATTTTTAATTTCCAATAAATCTCAACCATTGGAAGCACGGAAATCAACGGTTAAGATTTGGTGTAAGATTTATTATTCTTACGCCGGTGTAAGTTGATCCTATCCCATATATATATATATATATATATATATATATATATATATATATATAAAACCAAAAGGGTTACATGACTAATTTGTTACTTGACCAAACTAGTTACTTGACCAAACAGTGGAGAAAAGATTTTCAAGTGTCAAGAAAGTGGGAAAGACTTTCCCACTCAGAATTTGCAAAAGAGAGAGAGAGAGAAAAATTAGAGAAAAAAAAAGAACGTGGAATCACACGCAAGAATTATTCCAAAATTATACTTTCTACGCGTACGATTATACGTGTTGACACTTGACAGCACCTTTAAGATATGAAAATACTTCTGTTCTTTAGATTCTAGAACAAGTCAGTTCAGCAGAAATAAAAGATTAACTATTTAATTTAGTCAAAAAAAATTTAGTAATTTAGTCATTTGATCTCCATTTACGCAATTTTTTTAAATTCTCTATTAACAAGCGTACAATATATTAAAAATAAGATTCCATGCATTATTATCTTTAAAATAATTAACTAGTCATAAATAATTTGTTAATCTGCTTGATCAGTACATATATGGTAGTTAGTTTGTAAACTGTTAGCAATTCATAAGAAATTGTTAAGCTAACGAACATAAGTTAGCTCTTCTAATTTTATATAGATATTTAGTTGTTGGGGTTTAAGTCTTTGAAAAAAAATACTATGATGATTATACCCAAAAAAAAAAAAAAAAATACAATGACGAAGGTTGTATAAATTAGGGGAAGGTTATACTTACAATCTATTTTCGTTTATAATTTTTTACAATCATATCTTAAGTACTGTTGATTTTCGTCAATCAATGATTAAGATTTTCGCAAATTAAATTTATTAATTAATTATTAATTAGCAATAAATAACAACTGTTAATTGACGAAAATTAACGGTTAAGATATAATTATAAAAAATTGTAAACAAAAATAGATTGTAAATATATCTTTTTCTTATAAATTAAGTGACAAATTATAATAATTTGACACTGTACCTTACATTTCTTGACTCTCTTTCTTAGTTGCTACAGTACACACACCTGTTGTTATAGTGCAGAGTGATTTAAACGTAAAAGGAACATCTTGTTACTTCTTGGTAAGAAAAAATCTGTTTGTTTGTGTATTTAAAAAGAAAGGATAGATTATTCTATCTACTTTTATTTTGTCTATTTTTGTCTATCTTTTTTCATATCATTCGATTACAATCTTATCCAATGATCAATATTTGCGGTATATAATTAATCTTTTTTTCCCTTTTTTTCTTCTGGTATTCTCTCATACCCTTTTTCTCTTCTTCTGTGACCAAAACCTATACCCTATACAGATGTACAGATAGCCGTCATCGTTTTCAACCACGATACCGTCTCTGACTTCAAAAGTAATCCCATCTCTCTCTCTCTCTCTTTGCTTTCACTTTCTCTTTTTCAATCTTTGGAGAGTTACTGGTTTTTGGTTCTGGAACAATATTGTTGTTGAATATTATATTTGATTTGGTTGTTTGTAAATCTTTTACAACTGATAACAAAGATCTTAGGAGATTTACCATTAAGTTGATTAGTTTTATTAACAGGTTGTTAGTTTGTTTGTAAAGGTTGTTACTGATGATAGGATCTAGAATCATCCCCTTGTGTATATCTAGCTTGAATGATGAGGAATACAATATAGAAGAATTATTTTATACCCGTGTTCCTTTTGTTAACATGGTATCAAAGAGCTACGTTCTGGGGTAGTTTCCTTCATATTTTTTCAGCGTATTCTATTCCAAACAAAAAGAAAAAACACCTATTTCTTTAATTCCTCATTATCCCTCTTATAAATGAACCCGACCCACACCACCACCCATACATTTTTTTTATATTTTTTAAAACCCGACCCGACCCACACCCTCTTTACTCTTTTCTCTTCTTCGAATCCCCAACAACCCAATGGCCGCCATTGACCCTAACCCTAATTCCCAAAACGAAAACCAACCTCCACCTCCGCAGATCGTCCTCCAACCGGACCACTCTTCCCTCCCTGTAACCATTATCCTTGATGAAACCAACTATCGACTTTGGTCTCAACTTCTTGACATGTGAATCGGAGCTCGAAATAAGGGGGTTTCATCTCCGGGGATACTCCCAAACCGAGACCCGAAGAACTGACCTGTAATACATGGGTGACCGACAACAAATGCGTTAAAAGTTGGCTCATTGAATCCATGAGCCCACCTTTGATGCAACAGTTTATTCGCCTTGAGACGGCCAAAGAAATTTGGGATGCTGCCTCCCATACGTTCTACGATGGCTCTGACGAGATGTGCTTGTTCGAACTCAACCAACGGTCATTCCACACCAAGCAACTTGGTCGCCCCCTTTCCACTTATTATTCTGAGTTATTGTCTATCTTTCAGGACATAGACCACCAGATGAATTCTCAAGCCACCACCGTCGCTGGGGTGGTTCATCTCCATTCTGCCATGACACGTCTTCGGGTCCACATTTTCCTTAGTGGCCTCGATCCTGAATTCGACTCTGTTCGAGGGGAAATCCTCCGCAAAGATCCCAAATTGGATCTTGAAGGCTCCTATGCCTTTGTTCGTTGTGAAGTTCAACAACGATTAACCATGGTTAACCCGAAGCAATCTTTTGATAACACTGTATTGCTGACTCATCATCCTCGCTCTGTCTCTGTTCCTCTCCTTGCTTCTGCCCCTCACCCTAGTAAATTCAACAAGGATAAGTCCCCTCTGCTCTTTTTGCACTGTGGTGAAAAAGGACACTCCAAACAGCGCTGCTACGAAATCATTGGATATCCTGAGTGGTGGGATTTTAGCAAACGCCCACGAAAGAAATTACCTGGCAAATCTCTCACAACCGCCTCTGATCATCCCACACCCACTGCAAATGCTGCGTCTGCAGGTATATTGGGTAAACCTACTGTTTTTTCTGCACTCTTTTCGGATAATACCTGGGTGATTGATACAGGAGCCTCAGATCATATGATTCGGTCTCCTACTTCTTTATCCAACGTTGGTCCCTCCTCCCAATCCGTTGTCTCCACAGCAAATGGTGGGATTTCCCCCATTACTGGTCAAGGTTCCCTGACACTTTCTCCTTCCTTATCTCTTAATTTTGTTCTTGTGGTTCCCTCACTTGAATTTAATTTATTGTCTGTGAGTCAGATTACTAATGCATTAAATTGCATTGTCACTTTCTGGCCTTCTTCTTGCGAATTTCAGGACATTCCCACTCGGATGACCCTTGGTTATGGTGTTAAAAAAGGCAACCTCTACATTTTGGAACTCAATCATGGCACTAATCCCCCTCATATGGCTCGAACCTGTTCTACCACTGCTGATCACGCACAAGCATCTATCTGGCTATGGCATCGTATGCTAGGACATGCATCTTTTTGTTATCTTCAAAAATTATTTCCCTCTTTATTTTTGGCTTTGAATAAATCGGAATTTCAATGTGAAATTTGTAAATTGGCAAAAAGCCATCGAATTCCTTTTTATCCCAGTATCAATAAAAGTTCCGTCCCATTTCAAGTTATTCACTCTGATGTATGGGGTCCTGCTAAGGTCCCCTCTTTTTCCTAATCTCTCTACTTTGTAACGTTTATTGATGAATGCACTCGAATGACTTGGGTCTCTTTATTAAAAACAAAGTCTGAAGTTTTTCCTATGTTTAAAAAATTTCACAACATGGTTAAGACCCAATATCACTCCTCTATACAAATTCTTCAAACAGATAATGGCACGGAATATATGAATGCATCCTTTGCTGATTTCTTTTCCTCTCTTGGCATTAGACACAACACTTCTTGCCCATACACCCCACAACAAAATGGTCTAGCCGAAAGAAAAATCTGGCATTTACTTGAAGTTGTCTGTGCTTCCCTTTTTGATATGAATGTCCCTAAACATTATTGGGGAGAAGCCACTGTCTCTGTTGCATACCTCTTAAATAGGACCACTTCAAGTGTCTTACACTTCAAAACCCCTCAAAATAAATTGGAATCTTATTTCTTCCTTCCTCATATTCCAAATCTTGAACCTCGTGTCTTTGGATACACTGCCTATGTCCATGTACCTAAGGTTCTGTGCAATAAGCTAGACCCTTGTGCGAAAAAATGCATTTTTGTAGGTTACTCTGAATTTCAAAAGGGTTATAGATGTTTTGATCCTTTTACTCGTAAGATGCATGTTACTTTGGAAGCCTCCTTTCATGAATCCACCCCGTTCTACTCAGGGGGAGTTTCTAGTTCTCCTTCTCAGGGGGAGAAGGGGTATATCTACCATAAAGAAGAAGAATTCTGGACTTACTCCCCAACTGCACCTGAAATAACACCTGCTGCCGCACCACTTCATCACTCAAATATGCCAGAAACAGTCCCTGATGTATCTATGAATGATACAAATTTATTGCTGGATGAGACACCAACCGTAACACCTATAACCGAAGCTCAACCAGTGGATGTCCCTACACAGACACCGGAAACCGAAAATGAGGTAATTTCCAGCCTTCCATTTCCCTCTTCTATTGTCAATTCTAATACTTCTCTTCACCTTCCTACTGAAAACACCAGAAAATCCCAAAGAGCTACTAAAGGAATACCTAAACAAATGTATGAACCAGACCCTACAGTCAAAACTAAGTATCCAATCAGCCAGTATGTGTCCTCCCATAGGCTGTCCAAATCATATGCTCTGACTACTGATCTTTTATCTAGTGTATTTATTCCTAACAGTGTGCAGGAAGCATTGGAGGACCCAAAATGGAAGGAAGCTATGAACATTGAAATGGAAGCCTTACAAAAGACATCAACTTGGGAGATGGTTCCATTACCACAGGGAAAGAAGACCGTTGGATGCAAGTGGGTATCCACAGTAAAGTTAAAGGCCGATGGGAGCATTGATAAGTACAAGGCTAGATTAGTAGCAAAGGGATACACCCAGAAGTACGGCATTGATTATCAAGAGACCTTCGCTCCAGTAGCTAAACTCAACACAATTAGGATCCTAATCTCTATAACTGCAAATAGGGATTGGCCCTTGAAAAAATTCGATGTGAAAAACGCATTCTTGAATGGAGAATTGGAAGAAGAAGTCTATATGGAGATACCGTCGGGAGTCAAGACGGTTGCCATACAAGGAAATAAAGTGTGTAAGCTAAAAAAGGCCTTATATGGACTCAAAAAATCTCCCAGAGCATGGTTTGGAAGACTCTCCTCAGCCATGAAAAGGTTTGGGTACAAACAGAGCAATGCAAATCATACTATGTTCATCAAACATAAGGAAGGAAAGGTAACCATACTTATAGTTTATGTAGATGATATGGTACTAACTGGTGATGATTTATGTGAAATAAACACATTAGAACAGCAACTGGCAGCAGAATTCGAAATGAAGAATTTGGGGGATTTGAAATACTTCCTTGGTATTGAAGTTGCAAGATCAAAACAAGGAATTGTCCTATCACAAAGGAAATATACACTAGATCTACTAGCTGAAACTGGAATGCTAGCATGCAAACCTGTGGAAACTCCCATGGAGATGAATCATACTCTTGGTATTTATCCTAATCAAAGACAAAACTGATATCGGAAGGTACCAAAGACTAGTAGGAAGGCTGATCTATCTATCACATACAAGGCCAGATATTGCATATGCAGTAAGCATTGTAAGTAGGTTCATGCATAATCCTAGTGAAGACCATATGAATGCTGTTTTTCGAATTCTAAGGTATCTAAAGGGATCTTCAGGAAAAGGCTTGCTGTTTTCAAAAGTAAGTAACCAAGGTGTTGAAGGATACACAGATTCAGATTGGGCAGGAGACAAAACCAACCCGACAATCCACCTCTGGATACTTCACATTCGTAGAGGGAAACTTAGTTACATGGAAAAGTAAAAAACAAAAGGTAGTAGCAAGATCAAGTGCAGAAGCAGAGTTCAGAGGGATGGCTCGTGGTGTTTGTGAACTTTTATGGATCAAAAGCGTCTTGAAGGACTTAGGAATTCAGCATGATCAGCCTTTCAACCTTTACTGTGACAACAAGGCAGCCATCGAAATTGCTCTCAACCCAATTCAACATGACAGAACCAAACATGTTGAAGTAGACAGACACTTCATCAAAGGAAAACTGGACCAGAAAATTATCAAATTCCCATATGTAAAATCGAAAGATCAACTTGCAGACATACTAACCAAAGCAGTCTCAGGAAAAGTATTTGGTGAAGCAATTAGCAAGTTAGGCATGGTGGATATTCATGCACAAACTTGAGGGGGGTGTTGAATATTATATTTGATTTGGTTGTTTGTAAATCTGTTACAACTGATAACAAAGATCTTAGGAGATTTACTATTAAGTTGATTAGTTTTATTAAGAGGTTGTTAGTTTGTTTGTAAAGGTTGTTACTGATGATAGGATCTAGAATCATCCCCTTGTGTATATATAGGGCTTGAATGATGAGGAATACAATATAGAAGAATTATTTTATACCCGTGTTCCTTTTGTTAACAATTGCTTTAGAAAATAATTAATTACTTGATAAAGGTGGGCTTTGATTTAAGCTCTTGTCATAATTCTCGTTCTTAATAGATTGCATTTGGGAACCTTAATGTAAAAAATACTATTAATTCGTGTTATAGTGACGACCTTTTGTTGAACATTAAATGATAAGAATGTATTTTATTTGTAGAGAGAATTCTTTCAGAACACCTATTATGCTTCCTGAAAATTGTGCAGATACAGAATCACAATTTTGAAGGAAGAAATAAAGGGGAGGAGAGAGAAAAGGCGTAGGAGAAAGTGAGAAGAAAGAAAGGAGAAAAAGAAGTTTATTGTATATCGCAAATATCGACCGTTGGATGAGGTTGTAATCGAACGGTATTGAAATGGGTAGAAAAAGGTAGACAAAATAAAAATAGATAGAATAACATATCCCTTAAAAAAATATCTTTATAATTTAATATTATATTACCATTTTAATAAAAACAATTGGATACACCTTTTTAATAATATTTAAAGGGATAGGATATTGTGACACCCAAGTTATGTTACACCCATGTGACACCCAGTCAATCTCACCGTTAGATCGCTTATGTTGATCCAACGGTTATATTTATTTCCATCTTTGTATGGTCATGATTTCCCAAATTTAAAGTGAAAGCATTAAATATGGGAAATCATAACCATACAAAGGTAGAAATAAATATTAAATATTAAATTTGGAAAATCATGACCATACAAAGATGGAAATAAATATAACCGTTGGATCAACATAAACGATATAACGATGAGATTGGCTGGGTGTCACATGGGTGTAACATAACTTGGGTGTCACAATATCCTATCCCATATTTAAATAAGTAGAACTCAATAATTTTTTTGATGAATTGTTAGTATATATATATATATATATATATATAGGGATAGGATATTGTGAAACCAAATAATGTTACTACCATTGTTACTACCACATCTTAACCGTTGATTTTCGGCAATCAACGGTTATCATTTATTGCGAATTAATAATTAATTAATGAGTTTGATTTGAAAAATGAAAACCGTTGATTGACGGAAATCAACGATTAAGATGTGATAGTAACATTGGTAGTAACATTATTTGGTTGTCACAATATCCTATCTCATATATATATATATATGTCGTGTGTGTGTGTGTGTGTGAAAAAATGTGTATCATTTTAAAGGATGTAAATTGGTGTCATTTTAAGTGAGAGAAAGAGATAAATAAAGGAGGAGAGAGTGGACAAAAAAATATAAAGGTGCGGGTCCCACCTCTTTATGAGAGTGAAATGATATAAGTTGTATCATTTAAAAGGATAAATATTTTTTCCATATATATATGGGTTCACTTTTTCTGAAGTTACTACAGATAAGTTATCTGCAGTTAGGGGTGTAAATGGGCCAGGCTAGGCTGGCCCAGCCTACAGCCCGACCTACATTTAGCCCGGCCCAGGCCCGACCTTTCAAAAAAGTAGAGTAGGCTTAGGCTTATAAAAAAGTTTTTTTAACAAATAAGCCATAGGCCAATTTTGTCAAGCCCGGCCTACAGCCTTGTAGGCTGGCCTATTTAATTTATTAAAATAAAATATTTATTTTATGTGGCAAAGTACCAATACCAACCCTATGTATTTTTCTTATTTTCCCCATTTATTTGACTCTATTCCTCTATGATATACATTCTAGAGCTGGGGTATTATGTTGACTCTTTTTTGTTTGTCATTTTTTTCTTATGAGAAGTACTAGTGCATGCATGAATGAAACTTTCTTTGCTCTATACAATTATTATTTTTTTGCTTAGTATCTACAGTGGGAGGCCTACAAGGCCTGTAGGCCATGTCAGGCTTTCTTATTTTCAAAAATAAGCTGGGTTTGGCCGACAAATAAAGCCTTTAATAGGCCAGATAGGCTGAATTTTTTTTGACGTAGGCTTAGGCTAGGAAGGCCAAAGCCCAGCCCAGCCCATTTACACCCCTATCTGCAGTAAGCTCAATACGACGTCGTTTTGGGGCGGAAATCATATTGTTTTTGTAATTTTAATTTATTTTAAGGTTATTATAGTCTTTATAATTATAATTTTCTACTCTTTCAATCTCAAAACGACGTCGTTTTGAAAATAAATGTAGATAACTTATCTGCATTAACTGCAGAAATATATATATATATATATATATATATATATATATATATATATATATATATATATATGGAGGGGTTATATTTACAACTCAAATAGTTTACAAACTCTTATAACTATATCTTAACCGTTGATTTTCGTCAATCAACGATTGTCATTTATTGTGAATTAATAATTATTAATAAATTTGATTTGCGAAAATCTTAACCGTTTATTGATAGAAATCAACGGTTAAGATATGGTTGTAAGAAATTGTAAACGAAAATAAGTTGTAAATATAATCTTCCCCATATATATATATATATATATATATATATATATATATATTACATTATCATCAGTCAATCTTATATTAGATATCTCATTTATAGAATTTTACTATGTAAACAATTATATGAGATGTCAAAATAAAATTCAAACTCGTACATTCTCGTTCGTATTTCTTTCATTATTGTTTTCCTTATCATGATCACCTTTTTAGGTACACGATTTCCGGTAAATTAAAGTTCATTCTAAAAAAATAGGCCTAGAAAAGTATTACTTATACTATTTTAGCCCTCAGAATTTTTTTTATTTGTGCAAATTGGTCCCTGAAATTGTCAACTTGCTGAAAAATTAAATCCTCCAAAAACCATATATTATATAGATTGAAATTTTTGGAAACAAAAATATTATAAAATTTTCAAGCTTAACCCAAGGGAAGTATGAGGTTGATCCCACAAGACTGGAGTTAAATTTTAGCTATTGAGAATAATTTTTCTACTTTAGTTTTAAAATTATTAAATTGAAGAAATTAAGATAAAGAAAAACAGATTATTTAAATAAATAGCAAATTAAATTAAAGCGAGTAAGCAAATTTAAGTTTCAATCAGATGCAAAGTGACTAAGGTTCGAAATGCATAAAGATTAATCTTATTAATGTTAACTATGTAAAATTGTTACACCAAAATAATGTATCTCGGGCGGCGGTATTAAAAGTTGGTTCCGACGAAGAACCTACCCTCAATCTCTCTGTAACTCTCTCATCGGTGCTACCCCTGGGCTTCCCAGGTTACTCGTGGGGATGTTCCCTTATAAGAAAGCCATGGTGACGACTAAGGAGAAGGAGAGTAAGCCCCCAGACAAGACGGTTCAACTGGAGACCTCTGGAGAGAAAACACGCAGAGTTTTAGAGAGAGGTCCTACGTCGGAAGAAGAAGACGCATCTGTAAGAAGCGTGAAGAAACCTAAAGGTTCAGGTGTACTGAATGATGAAACCGTGGATGATGAGATGGCTGACCACACTCTGTCTAATGAAGATGAAGGAGCTAGTGCTCACACTACAGCCTTTCTATCCCCAGTGAATAATAGAAAGATAGTCTCCTACATGGACAAAGTACTATGCCTTAATGGGGATGGGGATGTTTCTGAGAGTGAAGAAGTTGACTGGATGTCGCAACAGAGAAAGGAAGAAGACGAGGAGGACTTGCCAGATGAGGTCCACCCTGGTGGAGAGGAGGATCCCTTATGTCCTACTTATGTATTTTCGAGAAGGCAACATAAAGAGGATTGCAAGAAGTGGAAGAATGCACTTATCATCAAGTTGATGGGGAAAAAAATGGCATCACGTTTCCTGCTGGCCAGATTGCAAAGACTATGGAACCTTATGGGAGAATACAAAGCGATAGATATGGATAATGGATATTCACTGATCACGTTTAGTGATGAGAGACTACTCTCATGTCCTCCATGAAGGACCGTGGATCGTAGCTGACCATTATATCATTGTTCAACGTTGGAGACCCTTTCTTAATCCTTTTGATGAGGAAGTGAAGAAACTAGCAATCTGGATTAGGATCCCTGGCCTGCACGCTGAATTCTATACCATACAACATCTATGGAGGATCGGGAACATCTTTGGAAGAACACTTAAAGTAGACAAAGCTTCCTTCAACCGAAAGGAGAATGGAGAGGAAGGCACATCCAAAGCTAGATTTGCTAGGATATGCGTGGAAGTGGATCTTAGAAAGAGCTTTGTATCCAGATTCAGATTCTGGAATTACACGCTTAATGAGGAAGTTGTCCTAAACGTTGGATATGAGGGTTTGCACCTCATATGTTTCTCCTGTGGAAAATATGGGTACCGAAAGGAAGCATGCAATGGAGGCCTGGATTACAAGCAGGAGAAGAAAATGACTTCAACGACTGAGAATGGGGAAACAAGCCAAATAAGGGCTGAGGAGAGGGTTCCAGGAAACCTTTTAAATAACGATGTCAGTATGGGGGAAAATGAGGAAGCTAAGGAAGACACTTTCAGTGCTTGGATGGTGGTCAAAAGGAAAAACTATCAACGAAGAACAAAAGATGTTCCGGAAACCATGGCGGATGGGAGGAAGGCACGCCAGCAAAATCCAGGGATCAACTCCAAGGGAACGCACCAAAAGAATACGGTACACAATATAGCTCCAGGTGCAGGCAAAGCGGCAGGGTCACAGGCTGCTAGAGTAAAGGGAACTGAACCAAGGATGGATGCTAGTACTAGAACGGGGGCATTACAGATAGGGCAGAATAACCCTGGAAAATCCAATCATAGAAAAGGTAAGTTACCTTCGACTGCTACGAAATCTGACAACCTCGAACAGATCAAAAAAGCTGGGGACCAACGAAGTCAACGAACGTGTTGGGAGGGGAATATTGTAGAGGTTGACTTGGGAAAGGTTTTAGTTAAGGTGGCTAACACGACAAATAAGGAGGCCCCTCAGACTGCATGGACAGCAGATAACACTAATGTAGCAAGTATTTCATCTACCAAGAATCAATTGGATGCCCTAGAACTGATGCGCATATACTACCAAGAGAATCCTCATATGGCTAAAGAGATTGATGAAAGGATACTTCAGGGGGCATGCATGCCCCACAACCTCCAATGAAGGGACCCTGGTCCTTATACCCCATAGTTCTCCAATTTCTGTTATTTATGAATATATGTGCATGGAATTGTCGTGGGGCCAGCAAAAAGGGGTTTGTCTCTCTTATCAGAGATATGATTAGAAAATTTGATATTAAAGTTTTAACTTTAACTGAGGTGTGCATCAGTGGGACCCTTGCTGCTAATAAAATAAAGCAAATAGGGTTAACTGGTCACCATGTGAACGAGGCTATGGGGTTCGCTGGGGGAATATGGGTTCTTTGGGAAGCTAACTTGGTTGATGTCTCAGTCTCGGCCCATAACTGCCAATTTACTCATGTGTCCCTCAAATGGTTACACTCTAGGTCAGCCGAACTTGCAACCTTTGTCTACGGCTGTCCTAGACGCATGGAAAGAAAAACTCTTTGGGATGACCTAACCTCTATCACTACTGATGTAGAGGGAGCTTGATCGTTCTTGGTGATTTTAACGCGATTCTTAATGAGAATGAGAAAAATGGAGGAAAGCACTACTTGCCCTGGCAGCATCTCAGAATTTCGCAGCTGTATAAACGAGTGTGCCCTTATTGATTTGGGTTTCAAAGGACCCCATTTCACCTGGAGACGTAACAATTTGCGTGAAAGGTTGGATAGGGCCCTTGCCAACCAAGACTGGGTGAACTCCTTCCCAAACATATATGTCCTCCACCTCCCTTACTACAGTTCGGATCACAGACCAGTGGTAGTTTGGGAAGGAAAAAAGATTCCACTTAACACGAACAGGAAACTGTTTCGATTCCTGATTTCTTGGCTTACTTGCAACGGCTTTGACGATCTTATCTGCAACTGCTGGGCGGAGAATGCGTTGTGGGGTGTAGCTTAGAAGAACTTCCAAAAGCAAGCAACGTGGTGGCACAATAACTGTTTCAAAGCTCATCTGAATCAGAAAACCGCCTCCATGCTCGCATAGCTGGCTTAGATATAGAACTGCAAGACCATGCAAGCAATGCTTTGGAGGTCCTTCAAAGAAATCTGTGGGGGGAACTAAATGCAATCTACAAGAAGAATTTATCTGGTTCCAACGATCCGGATGTGAGTGGATGGTTAACAGAGACAGAATTACTAAGTTTTATCATGCAGCAATTGTGTCCAGGGGAAGGAGAAATAAGATTTTGGCCTTGAAAGATGGAGAGGACAATTGGATAGGAGAACCACAAGCACTGAAGGATATGGTAGTAGGTTTCTTCGAAAAGGTCTACACAAATGAGGGTACTAACATTGCTCCATTTCCTCTTTCTGGTTGCTTTCCTAAGATCACCAGCCCCTCCTTTCATCAGCTACATGCAGTCCCTTCAGAATTGGAGATCAAAGACGTGTTCTTCAGTATGAGCCCCTTTAAAGCCCCAGGGTCCGACAGGCTGCATGCAATCTTTTTCCAGTCTCAGTGGAATACCATTGGCCCTTCCGTTTGCAACCTTATAAAGACTGTCTTTATTGACCCTAAGCAGCTTCGTCTTTCAATAAAGCCCTACTTTGTCTTATCCCCAAAGTGGAGGACCCAGATTCAGTCAAGAAACTTCGTCCCATAAGTCTGTGTAACGTCATCTTGAAGGTTGTCTCCAAGTTTCTGGCCAACCGCCTTAGACCTTATCTTACCTCTTTGATCCTTCCCAATCAATGTAGCTTCATTAGAGGGAGGAATATCACAGATAATATTATTATCGCGCAAGAAATCATCCACTCCATGAAAAACAAGAAGGGGCCAAAAGGATGGTTGGTAATCAAGGTTTATCTTGAAAAGCCTATGACAAGATTAACTGGGATTTCCTTTACAGTACGCTCCTTGAAGTTGGGATCCCAACCAATGCAGTGAAGATCATCATGGAGAGTGTCTCTAACTCCTCTCTGAACGTGTTATGGGAAGGATCTACCACCAGAGAGTTCTATCCAACGCAAGGGATCAGACAGGGAGACCCGTTGTCCCCCTATCTGTTTGTTTTATATATTAAGAGGCTTGCACACCTTATTTTCCATGCTCTCAATAACAAAACTTGGAAACCTGTGGTTCTTAAAAGGCGTGGCCCTCCAATCAATCACTTATTCTTCGCTGATGACCTCATGTTATTTTCTGAAGCTTCTTTAGAGCAAGCTAGACTGATCGAATGTATCCTCCACTGTTTCTGTACTGCTTCAGGTCAAAGAGTGAGTAAGGAGAAGTCTAAAGTGTTCTTTTCGAAGAATGTTCATCACTCCAGATTAATGGAGATAGCCCAGACTATGGGTTTTTCTATAACCAACAATCTAAGGAAATATCTTGGCATACCCCTCTTGCATGGGCGTTCGAGTGCAAGCAATTTCAATCATATCCTTAACAATATGGATTCTAAGCTTACAAACTGGAAGAGAGGATCTCTCTCTATGGCCGGAAGGACAACCTTGGTTCAGTCAGTTTTATCCTCATTGCCAACTTACACCATGCAGTCGTGCCTACTGCCAGGCAGGACATGTGATGAGATTGAAAAAAGGTCTCGTGATTTTCTTTGGGGCTCCAATAATGAAAAAAGAAAGATACATTTGGTAGCATGGAATCGGATGTGCCAACACAGAACAAATGGTGGTCTTGGTATCCGTAGCATGATAAGTATGAATCAAGCTCTTCTGATGAAAGTTGGGTTTGGTATCCTCACTCAAAAGCAAAGCCTATGGGCTCAAGTGCTCAAGAATAAATATGGAGTTGAGGAAGGCCTAATCCCAGCTCTAAACAAAAAGAGACAAGCCTCGAATCTTTGGAGAGGAGTGGTTAAGGTGTGGCCTCAGGTGACTGCGGGATCCAGAATTCAACTTGGGAACGGGTCTAATACTTGTTTCTGGAGAGATCGATGGCTTACCAGTAATGGAGTGGTTAGCCTGCATGATTTGGCAGTTATTCCCATGGAGATTAAAGACTGGACGGTGGACAGGTTTGTACTAAATAATGGTAACTGGAACTGGAATCTGATCAACCAATTTGCATCAACACAAGCTTGTGAAGCCATAGCTAACATCATGCCACCATGTCCACAAGATGGTCACGGCTCGGTTATTTGGGGTATGACTGGAGATGGAGTTTTCTCTGTAAGGTCAGCTTATGAACTTCTTCAAGGCCATCCCCAACTTCATGATGGCTTGATTGTTAATCCTTGGAAGTGGAAGGGCTCGTTTCGGATTCAGATGTTCCTGTGGAAAGTGTTAGGAGGGCACCTTTTAACTAACGTGGCAAGAGCACAAAGGAACATGAAAACCTGCACCCTTTGTCCTAGGTGAAACCAGGAACCCGAGGATCTAATCCATGTTCGTAGAAATTGTGTGTGGAGCAAAGGAATCTGGCAACGTCTACTACAACACCACCCCTGTCCTAATTTTTACCAATCAAGCCTTAAGCACTGGATGCAGTATAACCTGAAGATGAGGACTGTCCGGAATTCTTGTTGGGACTGGAGTCAGCTGTTTGGAACTACAGCGTGGTTTATATGGAAGGCTCGGAACAATTTGGTTTTCAACCAAAAAGACTCGAACCAAGATGCTCTTATAAGGGGAGTGAAAATTTACATCTCTAATTTGAATGATGCCTACACTAAGATGGGAAAAGTAGGGACTTTCAGAATGGAGAAAGAAGAGAATTTCATTTGCTGGACCTTCCCACCCGACGACTGGATGAAACTCAACGTTGACGGTTCTAGTAGAAGGGGATGAGCTCAATCGAGCTGTGGAGAAGTCATCAGAGATGACACTGGCAGGTGGATCGCAGGTTTTAGCAGGAACTTAGGCAAAGGATCCTCTATAAGGGCTGAAGTCTGGGGTCTTCTCAGCGGATTACAAACGGCCTGGGACCTGGGTTGCAGAAAACTGTGGATTGAGGGGGATTCACAAGTGGCCCTTAATCTCATAACCGAGGGATGTGACCCATGTCACCCTGCGGCTCCGTTGATTCAACGCATTAGTTCCTACCTGAAGAGACCATGGATCACAAAGGTTAGCCATAGCTACAGGGAAGGTAATATGGTGACAGACTTGTTAGCCTCACATGGCAACCGTTGGACTGATTGGAAATTACACGTGTTATATGAACCCCACAGAATGTTACAGTCTATTAAATAGGGATTGCATGGGCATAGCTAGCCCAAGATTTTGTAATCGTATTTAATTTTTCCTTTTATTTCAAAAAAAAAAAAAAATTAATGTATCTCGTGAACATTTAGCGGCAAAACATGTGCTCACAAAAAATCTATTAATAAAGTACTAAAAATAATAATTAATTATATGTTTATATTTTCCTAACTAATATCAAACCATTCATTGTATTCCTAACAAGAAATCACAATTGATATTCAATAATTACGGCCGCCAAAATTGAGATAACACAAATAAATTCGAAACATGGGAAAAATATGACTGAACTCATTTAGGTTTAATAATATTAATTAAGACCCAAATAAAAGTAATTAACTTTAAATCTTAAAATCAGGTAAAATTAATTTAATATAATAACAACAAAATAAATGAAATTTCATCATTTTCTCATACCAAAGAATATATTCAAGACACTGCTTCTGCTCGTGTGTACATGTGTTGGACAACTTCTTAATAGAAAATCAAAGTCTCAGTTAAGAGTCTAAGACGGGTATATTAGTAAGTTTCTTATGCCAAAGATTTACTGTTTTGCGTGCATCATTTTTTTTATGGGGTTTATACCTCTCATTTCACTGCACTCAAATTTTTTTTGCAGCACTCACATTGATTCCCGTGCTTAGCTTTTCTTTTTCTTTTTTTTTTCAAAAAAATAAATGAAACCCAGAACAAATTGACTGTTCTCCTTTAAAAGGAAAAATTATTTTCCCTTTTTTATTTTTTATTTTTATAAAAATTGTGGGGCCACAAATTTTTGTATATGCTGTACGCTGGAAACTTCTCCCGTGAAAGGACAAGTTATATCCCCTATATAATATGGGTTCGTGTTTTTTACGTTACTTTAGATAATTTTGTCTAATATTTATCAAAATGATATTGTTTTAGAGCGAAAATCATGGTGTATTTGTAATTTTAATTTATTTTAAGATTATAATAATTTTTATCATTCTAATTTTTTAATTTTTCAATCCCAAAATCACATCAATTTAGTGAATATACCAAATTACTTAAAGTAACATTATATATTTTTTCCCCATATTATATTATCGTAAACGTTCATCTTGAAAGTATATGAAGATATATTTTTCCTTAATGTAAATTTTTAATTGTTGAAAAAAAATTGAATTCCTTATAATATAGAGTTTGAACCAGTCACGGTCGTGGCTACTTTCTTTTTCTCTCGTCAACATGGTAAGACAAGATCGATATTATTTGTCAAGTTAAACTAGATAACTAGACCTTTCACTTATTTAAGTACTAAATTAGTAACATATTTTAATATTTATTTACAGAACAATAAACTATAATGTATAAGATTTCATCATTTTCTAAATAATTTAATATAATAATAATAAAATAAATGAAATTTCATCATTTTCTCATACCAAAGAATATATTCAACACACTGCTTCTCCTCTCTTTCATACATTTGTCTACGCAAGTGTAACTTCTTAATAGAAAATCAAAGTCTCTGTTAAGACTGTACATTAGTAAGTTTCTTTGGACGAATTAAAAATTAATTTATTGAAATTAATTATATGATATATATTAAGTTATAATAATATTTATCTTTTGAAAAAATTAAAAAACTTAATTATACCATTATTAACAATGTAAGTAACATGTCATGACATGTACCAAATAAATAAATAAAAAGTAACATGTCATGACTCGTGACCTAATTATATATTTAATCATCGAATCTTCCCTCCCTCTCAGTTTCCCACTTAGGCTATTAAAAAGTTGGCTTATGGACAAACCGACAAATTAATTTTAGCAAATGCAAGTACTGGAGTGGATACCTATTAATTATGTTAATTGTGACTTGGATTTGATTATCATTTTTTTTTTAAAAAATTGACGATGTATAATATTATCATAAATACGGGTGTTAACGGGCCGAGTTGAGCCGAGTTTTGGTCTTAAAAGGCTAAACCTGTTTTTAAATGTGTCAGCCTGATCAAGCCTGTTACCTGTTATGAATATAATTATCTGTATGTGGCCTGATTTATTTACAAAAAATAAAAGTCTTATTTAGCCTGTTTAAAAAAATTAAGATAACAAAAATTTATCCAAACAGAATGTATAATCAACAACACTAGTAATTTTATAAATATTCATAAATTCAATGTATATCCAAATAGCATAATATAGAATAAAATCATTCAAAAAGTCTGTTTAACCAGTAAAATGAGGTGAAAAGGATTGAGGAGAGAAAGCTATTACAAGTAGTATAAAAAATATAAAATAAGAATAAGAATTAATATACTAGGCCAGCGTGACAGGCTCTAAGGCCGAGCTTTTGAATTGAAGCTTAAGGCTTTTTTATTAAACGAGTTTTTATACAAGTTTGAGTCTGGTCTCAACAACCAATTTTAGGCATATAAACTCAAGCCTTCACAAGTCGAGTCAAAGGCCCCTGAAAGGTCCTGATTTGTTTATCACCCCTACTCATAAAGCCTTGAATTTATATAAAGATATATTTTCCCTCAATCTAAATTTTTAAATGTTTAAAACAAAATTGAATACCTTATAATAGAGTTTCACCCAGTCAAGGTGGTGGCTACCTTATTTTTCTCTCGTCAACGTGGTAAGACAAAGTCGATATTATTTGTTAAACTAGATAACTACACCTTAACATATTTTAACAATTATTTATATAGAACAATAAACTACTATGTATGGGTCTATTTCTATATAATAAAACGTAGTCTTAATGTTTTAAGATTTAATTTGATAATTCCTTATTATTTCTCTTCTTCTATCAAATACATAATTTCACTTAAAAAATCCTTCTCTTTTATATTATTTTTAATAGTCTTAAATTAATTGCTTTCAAAAATAATTAGCTATCGAACATATATATAGTCCTTATCTATTGCAAATTTCATATCAATCTCTTATTTATATGTTTTTAAATTTTAATTTCTTCTCTTAACTGATGAGAGTGTTTTCAAATTCTAAATAAGATTAAGTGTCATATCTAAAATCATTACGCAATTTAATCTCATATATTATATTAGAATACACTCTTGTTTAGAAAATAAAACATGTAATCCTTAACTTCTCTTCTTTTAAATTTTGAATTTAATTTATTTTTAAATTAACTGTGCATATTTAATAATTTTAAATATATTTTAATATATAGTTTTAAGGGTCTACTTAATTAATTATTGGTTGTACATATATTTTTTGTAATTTTAAATATTTTCATTTTTAACTTTTTGTTTTAAAATTTTACTTAAATTTAAATTTTCCATACAGATAATTACTAATAGCAAGTGACATAAAAGCCGCTAATAGCGGCTTTTTGACCACTATAGCCTTAATTTAATAATTAATTATTAATTCTCCCTTCAATCAAAATATATCACTCATTTGTCCCTATTTTACTGTGCACAACGTAAAATACCCAAGTACATAGGCGATTACCCGGGTATAATTTGAAAATTTCACCCTTCCCGAGTAGTCAAGTGGGATCCCTGAGTATTGTTCAAAATCTGGAAAATGCTTGAATTATTTACCCGATAGGGAGGGCGATACCCGGGTAAATGTCGCGGGTAGGGTTTTTAAATATCCCAGCAGCCCCTATTTGGAAAACCCACAAAGGGGTACCTGGGTAGAGAGTGCTGGAGTGCGAGTTCAACCTTTCTCTAAGCACATTGGTTGGATCATCTTGCTCTTTTCGAATCATCCTTCACGCACATTATTGGTTCCTTCTACCGATTGAATTCCAAGAAAGGTAGTTTTTTTCCGTTTGAATTTTTTAATCAATGTAAAATGCATTCTGACATTGCGATTTTTCAATTTGTGTTTTAAATTATTGCTTTGCGTTTTTTCAATTTGCGTTTTAAACATTGCATTCTGATTTGTTGCGTTTTAAAAACCCTAACCTTAACCCTAACCTTAACCCTAACACTAACACTAACACTGCATTCTAATTCTGATTTTGCATTTTTTTTTGTTTCACAGTGTGACTGCATGGCTGACAGACGCGTTTCGAAGAAGAGAGCGGTGGATACCGAGGGAAGGACCAAGCGCCGACAAGATCGGTCGTCATCCTCTCAGCCCCAGGCTGCTGTGCATCATGCTCCGGACCTGTCGTTCAGAAATTTATTTGAAGATGACGTTGATGCACACGAGAGGTTTGTGAAGTCCTTCATGAGCCGCAAGATTTGTGAGCCGAAATCACTGGATTCGGCCTTCTTCAACTTGGAGTGGTTCGACATAGTGCCACCGCTTCAGCGGACACATTTGGTGCTTGCGGAGATGAGGCGCCTGTAGATACAAGGTATATTTTTGATGATATCAAAGTGACAACAACAAAAAGAGAAGAGCATTGATTAAGAGCAAAAAGCATCCACCATATGTGGAAATTGAAGACGTATGATGTAACCACACAAGAAGAGTAATGTCATATCAAAATGGCAAGCTCATTGAACCAAAAGCAACAAGGAATAATTAGAAGAGCAACACCAAGATCAAAGACAACAAACCATGGACAACATCTAAAAGAAGCTCAATATCATAACTATGGTGAAGAATGATCAAAACCAACAAGTGTCAAGCATTGTCATATCCAACAAGTCCAAGCATCAAGCTCAAGTAAAGATCCAAGACACAAGACATTAAGCTAAGTCTAAAATCATATTTAGAATATATCTTGAGGACTTAGAATATATGATAGGGTATATGGTAGAATGCATTACATGAACTCAAAATTTTTCTCAAAGTAAATGTGTTTTTCGAATTGTATAATCATAGCATTTATATACCTGAAAGAAATTTGAAAAATCCATAGAAAAGATCCTTGGCATATTTTATAATTTCAAAACATATTTATCAAGTCAAGATCTTTCATAAAAAGTGGTTGAAAGTAAGTTAGAACACATTTGAACTTAAAATTTGCTACATAATTTTGCTTCTTCCTTCCATACAATTTTTCATATCCAAGATGATGGATTTGGATCTTGTGTTCTTCATAGAAGTTGTAGATCTTTCTTTTATATTTTCAACGAAACCAAAATCACATCAATCCGACAAGAATAGCTCAAATTATTCCCAAAATACGAAATAATATTATTGTTGTCGTATTTGCAACCGGTTGGGAATCGATTCCTTATGAGCAGGAATCGATTCTCACTCTCTGGAAAAGTTGGGAATCGATTCCCGCTACGACAGAAAGCCTATAACGGCTAGTTTTGCAAAAAAAATCACTATAAATACATTCCTTATGAGCCTAAAACGAGTAGATCACTATTCCTACACATCTTAAGGATGATTTTAGAGTTTCTACACTATCATTTGCATATTCTTTCATATCTTTTAAAGATCAAACATATTTGAGCTCATATCTTGAAAATTCATATACCCATAGTGCTTCAAGTTGTGTATCCACACTTTGAGAGTGAATATTCATTTTCAAATATTTCTCTCCTTATATTCTTGAGTTGAAAGGGTTGTGAGACCCATTGCTTGAGAGGTAGTCAAATACCTAAGTAAATTTGGAGTGAATTGTAAGGTTTCCAAGTACCCGTAAACTTGGAGATTATAAGGTATCCAAGAACCCGAAGTCTTGAAAGATTGTAAAAGTTTGTCAAGCACCCGTGAAGCTTGGCCATTAGTGAAAGAGTTGATCGAGCGGCTTCAGTCAGGACGTAGGTCACAAGTGGTGGTGACCGAATCAGGATATAGTGTTTGCAATTCTCTAAACTCTAAACTCTTCATTTCTAGCACTTTAGTTGCTTCTTTGATATCTTGTATGTGCTAGTATAAGTTCTATAGTTGTGATATATTATATATTATGATTTTTCGGAATGTATTGATTAGCTTTCCACATATCAAAGTTTGCTTGAAATGATTATTTAAAAACTAGAAGGGAACTTTTGCGAAAATCTTGTAATACTCAATTCACCCCCCCCCCCTCTTGAGTATGGAAGCCACATTCCTAAAAAGTGGTATCAGAGCTTGGTGCTCAGGTAGAAGTTTAATTGCCTAGAGTTGAAGATTATTGTGGGGGCTTTCAATATAAATTATTTTTAATACAAAAAAATGCAATGCTTTGAATGTTATAAACCACCATTCTTTGATGGTGAGTATTTTGAATATTGGATGAAAATAATGGAAGTTTTGATTCAATCAATTCATCTTTACATGTGGCATGTTGTAGATAAAGGCTTTTCATTGAAAATAGAAGAATCCATGAATGATTTTAACAAAAGATATTTTGTCTTCAATCTTAAGGCTATGCAAATGCTTAGAAAAAGTGTATATGATGATTCATATGTTATGTTTAAATATTGCATGAATGCTAAAGATATATAAGATACTCTTATTGCTATCTATCTTGTCAATGATGATTTGTGCATAAAGATGCATATAGAGAGCAAGAAGAGCAAAATCCATTAGAAGAAGAAAAAGATGATGAATGCACTCAAGAAGGGATTAAAATTGATCAAAGAAGCTCAAAACCTCTTTGTGACAATGATGACATTCAAGTTGAGGTAAATAATACAAATCTTGATTATAGTCCTAAACATGATTATTTACAATATATATATATATATATATATATATATATATATATATGGTGAGTTGAATGATGACTTGTTGAATTCACAAAAGAAAAGTTTGGCTTACTTGCAAAATATCTCTCTCATTGAAAATAAAATTGAATCTTTGAAAAATGTATATCAGTCTCAAGAAGCAAAAATTTTAATATACTTCGAGAGTATAAAAAAAATTGTGCTCCTTTTCCTTTTTTGGTAAAAAATTACTCTTATACCACTCTTTTTTTTATATTTCCCTCCCAGTCCCCTTTTATTTTCTACTTTTGGTATGGAGCATGGTGCCCCCGGCCCACAAAAGAAGCACCCCTCAAGAAGAGAGATTATATTTGGTATGTGAATCCTCAACCACTTTAGAAAATTATATTGATGTTGAAACTCAAGTTGAAGAGTCACCTTCCAAACTTTCCATATTTAATATTCCTACTTGCTCATATTCCATGTTTGAAAATGAAAATAGTAGTGATACTATTGTATAAGGGAAACCTATAAATGTTTATGGAAATATTAGTTTGGATAGTGATTATAGCAAGAAAGCCAAAAATTTGAAAGTTGAGCTTGAAAAGAACAAGTTATCTTGCAAACACATTGTATGTAATTATTGTGATAAAGTAGGATATATTTCTCATTTGTGCTATCATATAAGAAATTCTTACACGAGAAATAAGTTGGTTTGGGTTGTCAAAACTTATATTAATTTTATTCCTAATGCTCAAGGACCCAAGATGAAATGGGTATCAAAAAGTCCTCTTGACTTTTCCAATGCGCAAAAAATTATTCAAAATGATGGACAAAAAGGTCAAGAGAAAAAAGAATCATCAAGGAAAATGCTTCGTAGGCCCAATGATGAAATTATCAATCAAAGAAGTAATGGAACTTCAGCCAAAGCTTCTCAGGTGGAACCTAGAAGGTTCAAAATCCAAAGAGAGAAGCAATGGGTAAGAAAAAGTCTCCACTTGATTACAAAGGCCAAGGTATCAAATATCATAACCTCTTATGCTTATTCAAAAGTGAATCCAACGAATATGAGGTATATATCCTTTAGGCCTTAAGTAATGGATAAAATCATATGTTCTTGGTTTAAATGCTGAAAATTACGAATAGCACATGATTATATCTATTGTTGTTCACTTATATGTTGATTTCTGACACAACTGAATTATTTTACATATATCTTGAGTTACAGAAATCGTTTTTAAGTGAAACCAGTGGCCATTGAAAGATAACTTGACAAAATTTAATTCTAGAAATTTTCATAATTTTTAGTCAAGTATAATGCTCCCAGAAATCTCGTGAACATAGTTGTTATGTCATAAACTCTGTTATGGACTAGTTTACTTAAAATGAGCATAACTTGAGCTATACAAATCCTTTGAGCATTAAACCAGTGGTATTACAAAGATAGATCAATCATGTTTAATACTGGAAATTTTTAGAATTTTTGGATATGTACATTGTTCCCAGTAAATTCGTGATTGTGACTGTTTTGTTAAATACTCTGTTTCTAATGTAGTAAATTTAATTGATAATATCTTGAGCTACAGAACTCTGGTTGACATTATCTATATCTTGTTAGAAAGCTTGAGATGTGTACTATAACATATCCAAAATTAAGAATTTTTGAAATACTGATGGATTCCCATTTTTAATTACAAGATTACGGTTTATGAAAAAGAAACCGTAGAAATGTTTGACTTTGTGCTTAATGCTTAATTGATTATTTAACTTATTATGCTCAATTTGTGTGTGATATTATTGATCTTTATAAGATCATAATAAATTGATGATCAATTTCTAACCCCTATGGATCCAAAACGGATACAAAAAGTGCTTTGAATTATAGGATTACAACTACCTCAAGAATGTACTCAAATGAAATAAGTTTATTCAACTTGAGACTTGGAAAGCATGAAAGTATCCCACATATAAGAAGGGATGCAAGCATGATAAAGTATAAGGATATCCATGATAATCTCAAGGAGCCATATTCTAAATTGAAAGAATTCAAATTTGGTGACTTCTATCCCTCTTTGTGCTCTAAATGCTATATACATGATAATTGGGGAATTCTTTGAGATTTAGTTGATATGCTTACATATTCTATTGATTGTGTTCTAGAAATATGCCCTAAATGTTATTATATATGCTAGTAGGCACATATATTTGTTACAATAGCATGATAATCTTTTTGAGCTTGAGCTTTAGAATATATCCTTATTTTTACTTGGAGTTATACATGCACAAAAATGATTTCACTTCTTTGTTATGTGCTCAAATGTATCACATACTTACTTGAAGATTATGAAATTAAATATCTTCTTGTATTAATTGCTTGACACATGTCATACTCTTGAAACAAGAAAAATATGTGTAAAATATTATTTCCATGATCTTTCAAGTATTGGTTTTTGAAAAGAAATTGTATCTTTTGGATTGGTATGTGATTATGTTTAAAATTGCTCATCTATAATAACATGACTTATATGATCATTGCTTGCTTCAAAATTTCCCAATATGTTTTGATGATGGTCATATATTTCTTGCTAATTTTGAATCTTCTTTGACTATGCTTAAATATATATTTTAAGATTCAAGAGCATATGTGCTTCATTTATGTTTGAATATATATTTATAGTTGATAATATGATAAATGACTTATGTTGTAAATCAATCTAATTTATTCTTGGAGATGTGCTTAAATGATATTTGTTGCTACCCTTTGATTTGAAAAGTTTTAAGAGTTAATTCTACAATTGGTAATCAAATATGGCAACCAAATATTGAAGTGTCAAGCATATGTGGACAAAGAAAGAGATAAATGAAGAGCACCAAAAGAGATTTTCTTCACTTGCTCACAAATGGAAAACTCAAAGGAAGAAAGCTCAAGTGGCTAGGATCACTACGAATAAGGCCAACCTATATCATATTATTTATTTTTAATAAAATAAATAAAATCATTATTTTAATTATTTTCAATAATAAAGTAATATTATTTTAATTATTTTTTTATTTGTTGAATTTTTAATAGGCTTAAATAAGCTAAAAGGTCTAGATTAAGACTTTTATTTTTTTAAATATCGGGCAGACCAGACTTGTAATTTGGAGTCTACATACACTACAAGAAAAAAGGGATCTGATGGCGGTGGTACTGCGGGAGTTAAAAAACCGCCCCTAAGCATTAAAGGTTGATTGCAATTTAATGACTGCCCCATGCGTTAAAAATCTATGTAGTCTCACGCCCACTGATTTGTAAGGTATCAATTTCAACATCAATCTCTTCATAGGTCGGTTACCTTTATACGGCATGGCTCTTTCGATTCAATTATTCTACAATCATATATAAAATGCATCTTTATTTCACATTTGTATTTCTTTATCACTATTTCACATCTCAACCATTTGTTCATTTCTTCTATCCATTCAGTACCAATCACTTTGTGAATAAGTGAATCCTTATGCTTTGGGTTTGTGGTGAAGTTTGTATATTAGTGATTGATTTGTTTGATATTTGAATTTTTATATGGTATTTGTTTTATTGATGTTTTAATCTATGAGCTTGGTTAGTATTTAGATGATTGAGTATAAGGTGTTTGATGATTTGTCTCTTCCAATTTTTTTTATGTTTCAATGGATGGAGTTGATTACGCCATTCGTCACATAGAAACAAAGGATGGTTGTTTTACCTCTATGGAATTTCACACACGTGTCAGCCATTGTTGTTGCATGGCCTCTGCAAGAAGTTGCCAAGGACTATGGGAGATAATGGCATGGCCTACCAACATGAAGTTCAAATGATACAGATATGGATGTGGCTGCGGCTGCGCTACCTTTCTATAATGTATACGTGCATTGCTTAAATTAATTAAATCACATCACACGATTGTGCTTTATCGCATCCTATCTATCAATTTCAAATTTGTTCTCTGTTTCGTGACCTTTGTCCCCTCTTAATTAAGGTCATGCGGACTGGGATGTCACTGGAGACTGGAATCGTCCTTTTGCCAGCCACCCCAAGGTTTCTTCTATATATATATATATATATATATATATATATATATATATATATATATAAGCCCATTTTAAGGTTTAAGTGCAACACATTAATTGTTTGCTTAATACAAAAAACTTTTTGATTTGTTTAATGCAAAAAGTTCCAGGTAGTGGAGAGCTGGTTATTTTTGGGGTAGATCCAACTAAACCCTATCTGGAAGTTGGAATAGTATCTGGTATATATTTTCCAAATGCCAAATAATATTGAGGAAATATTACAGTGCTAATAATTGATTCTGAATCTGACAGAATGGTTGTGGTGGTGTGTAATATCGATAACATTCATTTTATTAATCATTTTCAGCTGATGGAAAGGAAATGGTTTATAAAGAAGACATAAAACTAGACAGGTGCTCTTTTTGCCATGATATAGGTATCACAAGCAAGTAACATTCGCTATCAAATTAACCACCGAAACTAATTATAAGCCTGGCCATGAGAACTCAATGGTGTAAATTAATGCATATTCTGGGTTTTTGGTTTCTAGGTACATTGCGCTATTGGATTTTCCACTGACAATAGATTTTAACAGACTACTTACAAGAGAACAGTGAGTACAGAAACACACACACACATATATATATAGACTTTAGACTATGATAAGGCCACAGAGCATATCTGTAGATGAATAAGGTTTCCATGGGTTTACATGTAGAAATTTTTTAACAAAAACAAGAACAAAAGGAAAGGAAAAGGAAGAAATAATTATATTCCCTCTCAAATTCACTTTTTCATATGCTTTCATCTATTACTTTGTCCTTCACTTTTGTACAACAGTTAAAATTCCATCTATTGGTTTGTAAAATCTCCTTACTTATCGTAAATCTAGATTTTTATTTGATGAAATGGTTTATGTTTGACTATTTAGACATTCCTAAATATGGAGCTCTAGCCAAGCTACATTTTGAAGAACCATGTTCAGAATTCCTTACGGTAAATTAAAGATGGCTTGCAATGAATTGAAAATCCATATGCTATTGACTGGTATAGTCTTTTTCACTTATCTTTTTTATTTCTTTTTTTGTCTCCTAGTTGAAGAGCCATTGAAGACAACATTTCAGGTTAGCATTTTGGCTTTTTCCTTTACCATTTTTGTTACTCAACCCGATCTCAATCAATTCTAACATGGGTCAGAAATCTTCAAGTGAAGTTTTACTTTGTTGATTTTGTTACTAAGGGAACATGCTTGTTTTTGACATCTTAGTCCGTTGATCTATGTCTTTTGTATGAGTTGTGTCAATTACCATTTTTTTACCTGTCAACTACCTTATAAGTTTTTTATAAATAAAATTAATTAATTTTTTTTGTTAATATAATGTTATAACTGCCTATTAATTCTATAATCTTTTACTCCTAAGGAGACTGGAGCCAAGATCAAGGAGCTTACTGTGCTGGAAAGCATCAAGAGTAACGTAATTTATTTTATCGTGATGCTAAAATTTATTGTTAAAAAGCATAAATAATTACAAAAAAATGAAAATAAAAAATCCAATTAGCTATAGGATTGGCTTCCTTGCTAAATATTTAAATATTTGAGAACCATAATTCATATATTTTTACTTTTATAATCTGGATTTCGGATACTGTATCCAGTTTTTAATTTCCCTATTTTGTAACTTAATTTTGGCAGAAGAAGAAAAACATAATATGAATTAGTTTTTGTTAATGGAATTATAATTTCATTTATTGATCAAGAGATTGTGTTTTTTTTTTAAGTGATCGTTATATTTATAATTGAAGTTTGAATAGATAAGCTTTTGGTGTTATTTCAAGTGTGTTAGAAATTAGATTACTCATGTATGCCTCACAGCAGGGACAACACATACACAATGTAATTCATTTGGGTTTTCTAGGTTTTGACATTTGATGCAGAGTGATGCAAAGATTCACCTTATAAACTCTGCTCTTTCACAGAGTTGATGGGGTTAAGTTGTTCTGTTTTTCGTCTAATTCTCAGCTTTTTTATTTTTACAAATATACTTTGTAGTGGCATGATGAAATGATATGAAACTCTTTGGTGGCTGTAATTAGAAAAAATTTAATAGCATTTGGTCTGATTTATTACATTTTTTGAATAATTTTAATTATATATTTTCTTAAATATTATGTTTCTCAAGAATGGAAGGCACAACACTGATACGTTTTTTTATTGTATTTTCAGAAAATTTGGTTGGCAAAGGTGGTAGTAGTTTTGTTTATAGAAGATGTCTTCCAGATGGAAAGAAATTAGCTGTGAAAATTTTGAAGCCATCTGAAGATGTGCTAAAGGAGTTTGTTTAGGAAATTGAGATCATTACA
Source organism: Gastrolobium bilobum (assembly GCF_033153095.1). Classification (NCBI taxonomy): domain Eukaryota; kingdom Viridiplantae; phylum Streptophyta; class Magnoliopsida; order Fabales; family Fabaceae; genus Gastrolobium; species Gastrolobium bilobum. The sequence continues at coordinate 65,449 of NW_026899946.1, read as the reverse complement.
ACTTTGCATCACAAGAACTATCAAATTTTAATGTTAGATTTTTTAAATTAATTTTATAATTGTATTTAGTTTTTTTTATACTTATTTTAATGATATAATGACAGGTTTGATTGTAGACAATGAATGTATTTATGATCAATGAAATCATTGTAAGAATTTAAGTCAAATTATATAATTTTAATGAATTTTACAATTAAGTGGTTATTTAAAATATTTATTTTTACCAAAAAAAAAAATCATATTCATTGAAACCACCACCACAAAAATTTAATTAAAAATGTAAAACAAATTAAATTACAAGATTTAGCGGCGGTTTAGTCGCTGTTAATAAAAAATTATTTATTATTTTTTGCAATTCAGCGTCGGTTTCTATACATTCAGTGTCGGTTTTATCTTTTGCGTCGGTTATTCCGGCGGTTTCACTAAACCGTCGCTAAATTATATAACGTCGCCATTTTCTAAGTCGGTTTTCAATTGGCCACTGAATTTTTAGTGGCGGTTCAAACCGCCGCTAAATCCAAAAAAAACCGCCGCTAAATCCCACTTTTGGTGTAGTGATAGGCTAACAGGTCAGGCCAATACTAAGATATTTACACAGGCCTGCCTATTTAAGTCAAAGTTTAGCCTAGCCTAACTTATTTACACCCCTAAGGCCAGGGGGTCATTAATTATAAGAGAATTTAACTGTATTGTTTTATACTTAAAATAATTAATCATGCACTTAACAGGTATAAATTATTTTATTTTTTAAAAACAATTTATGTGGAAAAAAATTGTCAAATGCAATGTGGTGTAACATCTTTTTTTATAAAATAAGGTTTTTTTTACTATTAAATATAATTTTTTTAATAAAAAATAGTTTTTGTAATTTTTATATGTATAAATTATTAATAAATTTGTTAATTTTTTTATATTTCATCATCAACATTGTCATCATTTTTTTGTAAACAATACATTATTGGAAAATATAAGTTATATTTTATTTCATATATTACTTTTTATAAAAAAAAAATTATAAATAAATTAAAAAATAGTTTCTTTTTTTAATTTGACGAAATATATTTTGTGTGAGCAGTATTGAAAGTGATTCAGCAATTTGTAAAATTAAAGAAAGAAAAGCTTAAAGCTACCTCGGAAGGTGCGTATATAATCTTGAAAATATGAAACGCTATGAAAGCTCTCGAAAGTGGATACAATCTTCTTGTAAATATGGGAAGATTTAAACCAAAAAAAAAAAAAAAACAATTGTGAGAAAAATGGTACTTATATTTTGAGAATCAATATTAAAGTAACATACTTGAAAGATTATTATTTTTTATTTTAATTTTTTTAAAGTAAAGCGAAAAAGAAAAAAGAATAAGTGGGTATAAGCCGAAAATTATTTTTAAAATTAAATTGATTTTATAGAATAAAAAAAAATTGATATGTTGCACAATTTCATGTTGATGAAACAAATAAGACCATTTGACATGAAATAAACGAGAATTTGTACGGACGATGATAAATAGTGGAGAGGTAAATTGAGAAGAAGAAAAATTATAAGAACCATTTAGTAAGTAGTTGACTAATAAGAAAGAAGGAAAATAAATAATACAATAAATTAATTTAAAGCCAAGAAGGTGTAACAATATAAATGTTTTTAAACAGCGTTTTATCAATAAAAAACATATTTTATTTTATAAATATATAATTAACATAACAAAAAAGATTGAGACCTAAATTGATGACATTAAACGACAACAAGGATTACTGTAAAGTTAAATATGTAATTGGAAGATCAAATAAATATTTACAAAGATAATTTTTTTTTTTTCAAGAGGAAGGCTTGGAAGCCATGGAAGCAATCTCTTATTGTTAAGTTGTTTGGGAAGAAACTTTCGATTAATTTTCTGAAGAAAAGATTGGAGAATATGTGGGAAAGAGACGGTAATATTTTTGTAACTGACATAGAAAATGATTTCTATCTCGTTAGATTTGAAAAGAAGTCTGATATGGAGCATGTCCTATCAGGGGGACCATGGATTATTTTTTACCATTATTTGGCCATAAGATCATAGGAACCTGATTTTAATGCTTTTCAATCGTCCATCAATAAGATTACAACATAGGTGAGGCTGCCTGGGTGTCCCGTTGAATATGTGAATACTTCTCTGATCAAAAGTGTTGGAGATTGGATTGGCAAGTTTATTCGACTGGAAGCTGCTACCACTAATCTTGCTAGGGGCAAATTTGCGAGGATTTGTGTGAAGATTGATCTTGACAAGCCTTTAAAAGCGGAATACCTGATCAAAGGACGTTATAAGCAAGTGGAATATGAAGGTCTTCATCTAATTTGCTACTCATGTGGTAAATATGGTCATAGATCGGAACTATGTAAGAACATCTCTGGGTCAAATGGTCCGACTGATGTTGAAGGAGGAATGGCAGTTGATGATGTTGGAATAAAGGACAAGGGGGAACTGCAGTGGAGGAGGATAATCAAGATGGTTATGGCCCTTGGATGGTGGTCACGAGAACAAAAAAGGAAGGGTTGCTTCTGGTAGAAGAGAGGGTGGAGTAGGAAAGAAGATAAAAGGAGGCAATAGTAAGACCAGTTCTGACCCAAAAGAGGTGTCAAGGGAGTCCACAGAGAATTTTAAGGATAATACTTAGCAGGAGGATGTTGATAAGGAGTTATCGACAAATTCAAGTGAAGGGGAAAAGAATCTGGTTTTAAGTAAAGAAAAAAGGCGTGGATCTAATGACGGGATAAGGCTGGTGGAAACAAAAAATGCTTTTAATTTAGTATGGGATGATATCATGAAGTATGATAAAGATGATGAGATGGAGTTGATTGATTAGAAGGAGATTCTTAGGAGGATTCATAATGCAGTGAAAGTGAGACTAAACCCTGTCTATGATCAGAAGAAAGAGGAAGCAAATAAAGAGCATATGGAGTTTAATTCTAATTTAGAGTCTCAGCATAGCTCTTCTAATATTCATCTGCAATATGAAAAGACTCATTTGGAGGGCTCAGGTAGAGCGCAAATCCTGAAACCTCCTGACCCAAGGATAAAGTTGCAAAAGGATGGCATTGGCAAGCCTAAAAGTAATGCTACTCAACGTGGAGTGGGAAGAAGTTTAGCTGGTCGTTTGTCACAGGTGCAATCTCATCCTGTAACCACTAATAAAATTTCTTAATGTCAATTCTCTTTTGGAACTGTAGAGGTGCGGCCAAGCCTTCCCTTGGTCGAATTCTTAAGATGTTGGTAGATAGTCATGATATTTGCATGGTTAATCTTTTAGAAACTCGAACTGGTAGCACAAACAGTAGAAGATTATTGAAGAAACTAAATTTTGAGTCTGCTCTTTTTGAAGAAACGAATGGTTTTTCGGGTGGTATTTGGGTTCTAATAAATGATAAAAGAGTGAAGGTGCAACTTCTATCCTAGTCGAATCAATTCATCCATATGAATGTGAAGATTGGAGATGGCCATAGCTTTATGTGTAGGCTGTTTATGGAAGTCCTCGTGAAGATAAAAGGCATATAATGTGGGAGGATGTCAAGTAGTTAAGCCAAATTATTAATGGCCCTTGGATCTTAGCTGGTGATTTTAATGATATTAAAAGCATTGGGGAGAAGAAAGGTGGGTCTCAACCTGATATTGCTAAGTGTGAAAGGTTTTCAGAATTTTGAAATGATTGTTTAGTGGATGATTTAAGCTGCTCTGGATCGTTATTCACTTGGCAAGGCCCGAAGTGGAATCATCTGCAAAGGGTGTATAAAAAGCTAGATAGAGTTATTGTTAATCTGAATTGGGGAATCTGTTTCGAAGATGCTGAAGTAAGGGTGCTTCCTAGACATCATTCTGATCATAACCCTTTGCTTGTTAAACTCACGTCCCGACCTAATCACTGGCAGGATAGACCATTTAGGTTTATTGCTTCTTGGTTGGATCATTCCAATTTTAATGATCTGATGATGGAGAAGTGGGATAAAAATGTAGATTGTACTCAGATGCTACATAGTTTTGTTCCACATCTTAAAAGGTGGAATAAGGAGGTGTATGGGAACATAGGCAAGAGGAAGAATAATTTAATCAGAGATATTGCTTCAGTTCAGGTGCAAAGGTCTTATACGGATAGTCAGAGCCTGCAAGATTTGGAGTTAAATTTGCAATACAGTTTAGACCTAGTGCTTGAGGAGGAGGAAATGTTGTGGTTTCAAAAATCAAGGCATAATTGGATTGTTGATGGTGATAAGAATACTAGGTTCTACCACTTGATGAATGTTATCAGAAGAAGCAATAATAAGATTACTAGATTGAGAAATGACAGTAATCAATGGATTGATAATTCTGAGGAGTTAAAGGTTTTGGTATGCAATTTTTATAAAAAGCTTTTTAAATAGGAAGTTGAGGAGCGTAGATGGCTATCTTCTTCGAATCACTGGATGAACTTATCCCAGGATATCAAGAATGAAATGGTCAAGGCTCTTAGTATGGATGAGGTTACAAAGCTAATGAAGAGTATGAATGCTTTTAAAGCACCGAGATTAGATGGCTTCCTTGCCATTTTTTTCCAGAGACAGTGGAACAATGTAAAGGATCAGGTTTTCAAAGCTGTGACCAATTTGTGGATAAATTCGAATCTGGTGGAGGAGATTAACAACACCCTTTTGGTCCTAATTCCTGAAATAAAAAATCCAGATTGTATCTCTCAGTTCAGGCCAATTTCCCTTTGTCCAGTTTTATATAAGTTGTTGTCTAAAGCTATTGTTCAGCATTTTTGAAGCCTGTCATGGAAAAGCTCATCTCTCCATCCCAAGTTAGTTTTGTTTCTTGTCGGCAAATCCAAGATAATATTGTGATTGTTCAAGAACTGATCCACTCAATGCACAAAATGAGAGGTAAAAGGGGTTTATGGCGGTGAAGATAGACTTAGTTAAGGCTTATGATAGGATCTCCATGAATTTTTTGAGGAAGATTTTGGAGGAAATTCAGTTTCCCATGCAGCTCACTAACCTTATTATGAAGTGTGTTCAAACAACAACGATAAATGTCATGTGGAATGGTGGCAAGACCGAAAATTTCAGACCTTCTCGAGGCATTCGGTAGGGTGATCCTCCTTCTCTGTATCTCTTTGTTATTGCTTTGGAGAAACTAACTCACATTATAAACACAGCTGTGAGTGGAGGTCTTCGTAAGCCTATTCGGGTTGGTAAAGATGGTCCTATCATATCTCATATTGCATTTGCGGATGATTTGATGATCTTTATGGAAGCTAAGGAGGAACAACTCGATCTCTTATTGACGTGTCTCCATCTGTTTAAGGAGATTTCAGGACAAAAGCTTAGTGTTGACAAAACGAGTGTTTATTTCTTGAAGAACGTCAGTAATGAAGTTATTTCCAGAGTTACTCAGAAAAGTGGTTTCAAGCACGTGAAGAATATGGGCAGATACTTAGGATCTATGATGCAGCATGGTAGAGTTTCTAAGGAGTTATACGCAGGAATAATAGACAAGATAAGAGACAAGTTGAATGTCTGGAATCAACAAACTCTCTCTCTGGCAGGAAGGATTACCTTATCCCAGTCGGTGTTGGCTTCCATGCCCTATTTTCAGATGCAGAGTTGTAAGATTCCTGCGTCTATTTCTCACGATATTGAGAAAATGCAGAGAAGTTTTATTTGGGGTGACAAGGAGGGTAAAAGAGTTCATCATCTTATTAATTGGAACACTGTAACGCAGCCTAAGGAAGTGGGGGGTCTCGGTCTAAAACGGTTAGCTCTCATGAATGATGCTTTACTTGCTAAAAGAGTATGGAGTTTCTCAAACAAACCGGATCAACTGGGTTCATGTTTTAAAAGAGAAATATGAAGCGGGGAACAGGAGAGGTGATTGTTTCGTGGTGTGTGATGGTGATTCGGCCTTGTGGAGAAACATATGTAGAATTTGGAGGGAAATGAAGGGTAGACTTAGATGGGAGGTTGGTGATGGAAGAGATATTGCTTTCTGGAATGATAAATGGTTATCATGGGATCAGCCTCTTCATGAACTAGCCATTACCACTGTTTCCGACCTCAATAGTGAGCTTCGTGTAGCTGACTTGGTTAATCAAGATGGTGAGTGGGATTTTGATTCTTTAGTTCACTGGTTCCCAACGAATATCATTGATATCTTTTGGGGGACTTTGCTGTCAGCTACTGTTGATGGGCCTGATATCAAACTTTGGGTTTTGGATGGTGTAAGTACGATTTCGGTTAAGGCTATTTACAAGGTGCTTGCTGAGTAGGACTTCAGTTTTGATACTTTGTCTGACAAATGGAATCAGTTGTAGAATTGGAAAGGACCGCAGAAGATTAAAATTTTCGTGTGGAAGGTTTTTCATGGTAAGATCCTAACTAGAAGTCACACTGCTTCTTGGGGGAATGGTAATGACCTTTGTCCTATTTGTTTAAAGGAAAGTGAGACTATCCTGCATGTCCTTCGGGACTGTCCTGAGGTTAAACTCATTTGGTCTCAATTTGTGCTTCCTGACAGGAGAGGAAATTTTTTCTTGGGAGACTTTGATCATTGGTTATTATACAATATAGACATAGCTGCGACCGGAGTTGATAATGGTTGGCTGACCTTTAGTTTATCTTGTCTTATAGACTAAATTAATATAAATTATCAAGTTGAATAAGTCAAAAACTAGGGTTTTACTACAATAATCATGAACTATATGAATTATCAATTAAATGATATACATTTGCTATTTTGAAGGGATTTGAAGATAAAAGGAGGAAGAATTGAAGATATGAAAGATGAAGATAAAAAAAAAAGATTTAAAGATCTTATCAAGATTCTCAAGTTGTTAGAGAGGGGGCTTAAGCCCCCAATCCAAAGCTAAAGCCTCCAAAAATCAGCAAATGGCCTCTGACTAAGCAAGCTTAAGCCCCAATTAGCAAGCTAAAGCCTCTTGTATAAGCAAATATGTTCGGCCTTAGCAAGTTTCAGCTCGCTCCAGCATGCTTAAGCGCGAGCCAAGGAGGAATTTCATACGCGAAGAGCGCGCTTAAGCGCGTTACGTGAAATTTTCATGCAATCTTCAGTAGGCTTAAGCTTGCTCCAGCAAGCTTAAGCGTGAACGGTACATCTGCATTCGTAAATTAGCAAGCTTAAGCGCGAATGAGCAAGCTTAAGCGCCCCGAATGATCCAACTTAAGCCCACTTGAAGAATCCACTTAGGGCACGAATTCTTTACCCTTAAAAACACATTTTGGGGTTCAGAATCAGAAACTTTTCATATTATAAGAGAGCTCTTGGTGCTTGGAGGCAGAGAAAACGCGGAGAAACACTGTTCATGTTCGTGAGCGGCGGAGACATATCAACATCAAGTCTACACTGGGGATATTGAAGATTCACCAATCATGTATGGAGTTTGAGGGAGCTTTATTATTGTCTTTCATTCTTGATATTGTTATGTCTGGCTAGTTCTTTAAGTAGTTAGGGTTAGATGGAATTTAATCGATTTATTACGCGTTGAACAATTCGAATGTTAATTTTCCTTTATATCATGAATGAAATTATCTGTTTTTAATGCTTTATATAGGCTTGAATCTTATATAATGATCATAGGTAAATACATGACAATAGGAAAGTTGTTGTGTGATCCTTATCTGATAATTTCATCGTACGCTTTATGATTCTAGGGATAAACATAGGGTTTGCGTAAACTTTAAGATTCTTGAACTTAATGCTCACGTTCTTGGGGAATAACCAGGGAACTACGGTTCTTCCAAGATCTTGAAGGTTTAGGGTAACAAGGGATTGAGCCCTAATTACATGCGAAATAATTGATTAGATTGATACTATGGACGATTAACATTAAGAAGGAGTTTAAACATAATAAAGAGATTAAAGGAAATCGAAACCTTAGCTACGTTCTTTTAAATTAGTTAATTCAAACCTTTAAATTCTTGCCTTTAAATTCTTGCTTTTTAATTATTACGATTAATTAGTTTTAATATTCCAAAGTTCGAATTCAAATCCTGTTTCAAATACAATTTCGATTGTCCAACTAAATTTGCAATAGTGAATTAGTGCTTGAGTATAATCCTCGTGGGAACGATCTCTTATTCAATCATTATATTACTTGTACGATCGGTGCACTTGCCGTGAGTAATCCAACAAGTTTTTGGCGCCGTTGCCGGGGATTATTATTTCAACATTAATAGTAGCTATTAATTCTTTAGATTGGACCTTATTTTTCTGCTATTAAATTTTTGCTATTTAAATTCAGTTTTTATTTTTTATTTTTTATAATCTATTTTCTTGTTTATGCGAGGTACCATTGACACCGATTCCTTGCAATTCGACTCGGAGATAGAGAAAACAGCAAAAATAAACAGAAAGATCGCTAAAGAAAGAAAGCAGAAAGAAAAATAAGCTTCAAGCTCAACAGAACCAAGAGAAGAAGCAATGGGAGACAACAATGGAGTTCCACCACCTCCAAGAACTTTGGGAGATTACATGACTCCTGCTCGAGTTCCACAGACGAAGAGCATTGTTAGACCAAACGTGGATGCTAACAATTTTGAACTCAAGCCTGCACTTTTGCAGCTGATTCAAAAAGACCAGATTGCCGGAGGAAGCACGGAAGACCCTTACATCCATCTTGAAAACTTCTTGCTATACTGTGATACCTTGAAGATGAATGGAGTGTCTCGGGATGCTATTTTGCTCAGATTATTCCCTTGTTCACTTAAAGAAGATGCAAGAGGCTGGTTGCAATCACTACCTCAAGGAAGCATCACCAACTGGGATGACTTGGCAACCAAATTTTTAGAGAGATTTTTCTCATCTTCGAAAATGGTGAAACTCAAGGCGGATATCACTTCTTTTGAACAAAAAGAAAGTGAATCTTTATATGAAGCATAAGAAAGGTTCAAGGGACTGCTCAGGAAATGTCCACAACACAGTATTGAAGCTTGGGAGAAAGCGCGAATTTTCTTTCAAGGAATGACGCCAAACACCAGAACCTTAGTGAATGCTGCAGCAGGGGGATCATTGAAAACAAAAACTCCAGAAGAAGCTTTGGAATTGCTAGAATCTCTAGCATCTCAGGAGTTTGATAATGCTCCAGTATCACAAAGGAGAGCAAGGATTATGAAGCTAGAAGGCTATAATGCCATCTTAGCTCAGAATGAGCAGATTTTACAATTTAACAAGAAACAGCAACAACAGCTAGATGCTCTCACAAAGCAGTTCACAGATTTTCAAGTTTCTTTTGTTAATACTACTCCTGTCATTTGTGGTTTATGTGCAGGTACTCATGCTACTGAAGATTGTGATTTCATGAAGACAACTAGGAATGCAGAAGTTAATGGAATCTGGCATGATCAAAAGACTCCGTATAATCCGGGGAGGAACCAATATGAGAATGACCAGAATCAAGGGTGGAAGAATCAAGATCAACTCCCGGAATTTAGTTACAAGTCGAACCATCAGTTGAATCCTCCTATACCAGTGCAACAACAACCTCCTCAACAAGGAAACACATCAGAGTGGGAGAAGGCCTTTGCACAGCTATCCAAGACCACGTCAGATTATATTCAAAATGCGAATGCTTTCAGAGATGAAACAAGAGCTTCACTCTGAAATCAAGAAGCATTAATCAGAAATCTTGAAACTCAGATTGGGCAATTGTCAAGGCAAATTTCTGAAAGAGCTCAAGTTACCTTCCCGGGAGACACTGTCATCAACCCAAGGGAGCACTGCAATGCAATCACTACTATGAGTGTGAAAGCCATTGAACCTGTGGTAAAGCCTTCAATAGAGAAAAAGAAAGATGATAAACCTGAAATTGAAAAGGAAAAGGAAAAAGGAAAGGAAGTTGCCAAAGAAGCTGCTGCAGAGAAAACTGTTCCTGAAAATAAAGAGTTCAAATGAGAGAAAAAGAAAGCTCAAGAAAGGAAAGAAAAGCCATTTGAACTCTCACCTTATGCAAAGATTCTATATCTACAGAGGTTCAGAGAAGAAATTCAAAAGCAACAGTACTCCAGTTTCCTTGATATTTTCAAGAAGCTGCAAATCAATATCCCGTTTGCTGAAGCCTTGGAGAACATCCCAATTACGTGAAGTTCATGAAAGATCTCTTGTCAAGAAAGCGTAAGCTGCAGGAATGTGAGACGATGACTCTGACAGAGGAATGCAGTGCTATTATACAGAAAAAGTTGCCTTCAAAGCTTAAAGATCTAGGAAGCTTTAGCATTCCATACACCATAGGCAAGATGGAAGTGGAAAATGTTCTATGTGATCTCGGTGCTAGCATCAACGTGATGTCACTCTCCATGATGAAGAAGCTGGGAATTACTGAAGTAAAGCCAACCAAGACAATAGTGCAACTAGCCGATCGCTCTACAAAGCAAGCTTATGGCATCATTGAGGACATACTGGTAAAGGTTGACAAATTCATCATTCCTGTTGATTTTGTCATCCTTGATATAGAGGAAAATACTACCATTCCTCTGACCTTCGGAAGACCCTTCTTGGCAACCTCAGGAGCATTGATTGATGTACCGAAAGGCGAGTTGATCTTACGAGTAGACGGGGAGCAAGCAATTTTCAAGTTCTTTGACAAAGAAGCCCCCTCACCTATAACTCAACCGGAAGATCAAGTCTACAATATCACTGAAAAGAAAGGAGAAGAAGAGCACAAAGAGAATTCTCCTCAAGAAGGTAAGCCAAAGGTTAAAATAGAGAAGCTCAGAAGCAAAGGAAAACATGTAAATGCCAAATTCAAAATTATTGAGGCTACTGTATCTCACTCATATGCACAAGAACACTATGGGAGGGCACAATTTATGAATGAAGGAGCTTGGTCATCACTAAGTTCATGCTTTGAGCCACCATGAAGGTAAAAGAGGTACGTCAGGCTCGTGACGTAAAACAAGCGTTTGTGGGAGGCAACCCAACAATATTTAAGTTTTCAGTATTTAAGTTTTCAGTATTTAGTTTAGTTTAATTTTCAGTTTTAAGTCTAGTTTTAATTTTTAATTTAGGTAAGTTTAATTTTTATAGTTCTTAGTTATAGATAAAATACAAAAATAAGGATATTGAGATTGATGAGCAATCTATATTGAGATGAAATTTCAGGTGGATGAGGAATAAAGCACGCAGGTACGTTGTTTCCTATTTGAGATTTTGTTTTATATATATTGCATATGTTTCAGAACTGAATCTTAAGTATAATGATAAAGATACTATTCAGTTTAGAATGCAGGGGATAGAAAAAAAAATTGAGAAAATTTTCTAAGTATAGAAGGCTTAAGCCCCCTAAAGTACAATTCCCTTTGGCCTGAGCGCTCAAGCGCGCTGTATCGCGCTTAAGCTCGCTCCACAGTCAACAAAATTCATTTCGCAGTGCACGCTTAAGCGCGCTAATTAAAAATTTTAGCCCATTTCTTACTGCCTCCCTGCGTTTAAGCGCGAGGCACGGAGCTTAAGCGCGAGTAAAAATAATAAAAAATTCCATTCGAAGGGCGCGCTTAAGCGCGCCTCATCAAGCACCATGACATTATGATTTTTCAGCTTGCATCTGAACCCAAATCTGGGAATTGTTTTTAGTGGAAGGCATATTGACTTGGGAATTTTTCTAATTTTTCAGGGCACTACACCTACCACTGATATGGAGGAGGATTGACCCTCATATCAATTTTTAGACTTTTACATTTTGTTTCGTTTATTTTGATGAATATTTTGCTGATGTTAGTAGATGATGATATGGATGTATATTGAGACTGATCTTGACATAACTATGATATTTTGTGGATATATGACATGCTGACATAGTTCATTCTCTGACACGTGTGCAGAATACAATATTATAATTTTTGATTTATTGCTCAGGATTCTTTTAGATTTAAATTAATTGTTGAGGGCAGCAAGATTTAAATCTGGGAATGGGTACCACGCAATTCATCAATCCACAAACTTCACATGGTCGGAAGGAAATAATTTAGATTATACAGAAATATCCAATATGCAAATGCAATGATTCAGGGGAGATCTCTCAATTTAATTTCATATTATTTTAGTAATTTATTTTGATTTAGTATTAGCTTGCTTTTTAGACTGTTATTAGTTTGCTTTAAATTACAATTATATTAGTTTACTTTAAAAATTTAAAGTTTTCAAATTAGTTTAAGTACCCATCCATCCTAAATCACTAAATACTTAGTGAAATTTTCAAATGGTGAATTTTTAGAATTTTCCATTGTGCTTGATGTGTATGCACAGTGCATGATTACATGAAATTGGTTGATATCTGAGATTAAGAGTATGATGTGTAAATTTATTTTCATACATAAATAAGCGTTATTCAAGCATTCTTCATAGTTCACTGGAATAAGAGAAGAATAACAAGTGATCAAATAGAGAGTGGAAAATAAGTCTCACACCCTTAGCCGTAAGCTTTTGAGCCTAAACAGAATTTTTTTTGTGTGAACTTTACTGTTTGAATCACTCTAGAACTTGTTTTATTTCTCCTTGAGATGGTCTGCGATATACAATTGTTGAGATGATAGAGGCAGTTTTCTTTCTAAAAAGCTAGATAGCCAAATAGCAACATTGATGTTTATTCTTAGATTAAGCACCTTTGAGCCTAGGCCTGTTTGTTCATTGACAGTGTATTATGAATAGCCATTCCATACACATCCTCATCTGAACTGATTAATTTTCAAAATTAAACGAGGAACTAGGTATGATTGAAAGAAAAAGAAAGAAAATCAAACTCTAGTGTATGGAAGAAAAGGTGAAAAGAGGAAAAAGCCAAAAAGTGGTGGAAAAAGAAAGAAAAGGAAAAGGTTGAACTGTGTATATGTACAAAGACAGAAAAAGAAAAAGAAAAGGAAAAAGGAAAAGAAAGAAAAGATTCATGTTATATGAATAAGTGGAAAAAGAAAAGAGGAGAAAACAAATAAGAAAAATTTTGTTTACTAAAGTGATGAACAGTCATAGTAGTTCCTCTTTGACTTTGATTTTTGATCAGTAAGCCACTTACCCAGATGATTCCTTCCCTTTTACCTAAGCCACATTACAACCTTAACAAAGACCTCTTGATTGACTTTGTATACTTATTAGACTGTGGAGAGTGAGAATATAAACAAGCCTATAGTAGTGTTAATTCAGTAAAGTAAGAGCGAAACACAAACCCTCAAACACTGAGTGAGAGTGAATAAATAAAAATCCAATGAGAGGGTGTTGTGGATCTGAATTAAACTACTCTTTATTTTGAGAACTCAAGTTATAATTCTATGACTAGTGAATGTGAATGTATGCTTGAACTCGATGTATCATTGCTATTAAACTTGAATACTTTGATATCTCATTATTGATCAGTTTTCTTTCTGTTATTCATTAAGCATGATTAACTGTCTCCAAACTTTCTCATAGTTTTATTCTAGTTAATTGCTAAGGACAGCAATGTTCAAATCTGAGAATTGTTTGAAAAACCTTTAGTTTATCTTGTTTTATAGACTAAATTAATATAAATTATCAAGTTGAATAAGTCAAAAACTAGGGTTTTACTACAATAATCATGAACTATATGAATTATCAATTAAATGATATACGTTTGCTATTTTGAAGGGATTTGAAGATAAAAGGAGGAAGAGTTGAAGATATGAAAGATGAAGATCAAAACAAAAAGATTTAAAGATCTTATCAAGATTCTCAAGTTGTTAGAGAGGGGGCTTAAGCCCCCAATCCAAAGCTAAGGCCTCCAAAAATCAGCAAATGGCCTCTGCCTAAGCAAGCTTAAGCCCCAATTAGCAAGCTAAAGCCTCCTGTATAAGCAAATATGTTCGGCCTTAGCAAGCTTAAGCTCGCTCCAGCAGGCTTAAGCGCGAGCCAAGGAGGAATTTTAGACGCGAAGAGCGCTTCAGCAGGCTTAAGCGCGCTACGTGAAATTTTCATGCAATCTTCAGCAGGCTTAAGCTCGTTCCAACAAGCTTCAGCGCGAACATTACTTCTGCATTCGTAAATCAGCAAGCTTGAGCGAGAATGAGCAAGCTTAAGCGCCCCGAATAATCCAACTTAAGCCCACTTGAAGAATCCACTTAGGGCACGAATTCTTTACCCTTAAAAACACATTTTGGGATTCAGAATCAGAACCTTTTCATATTATAAGAGATCTCTTGGTGCTTGGAGGCAAAGAGAACACGAAGAAACACTCTGTTCATGTTCGTGAGCGGCGGAGACGGATCAACATCAAGTCTGCACTGGGGATATTGAAGATTTACCAATCATCTATGGAGTTTGGGGGAGCTTTATTATTGTCTTTCATTCTTGATATTGTTATGTCTGGCTAGTTCTTTAAGTAGTTAGGGTTAGATAGAATTTAATCGATTTATTACGCGTTGAACAATTCGAATGTTAATTTTCCTTTATATCATGAATGAAATTATCTGTTTTTAATGCTTTATATAGGCTTGAATCTTATATAATGATCATAGGTAAATGCATGACAATAGGAATGTTGGTGTGTGATCCTTATCTGATAATTTCATCGTACGCTTTATGATTCTAGGGATAGACATAGGGTTTGCGTAATCTTTAAGATTCTTGAACTTAATGCTCACGTTCTTGGGGAATAACCGGGAAACTAGGGTTCTTCCAAGATCATGAAGGTTTAGGGTAACAAGAGATTGAGCCCTAATTACATGCGAAAGAATTGATTAGATTGATACTAAGGACGATTAACATTAAGAAGGAATTCAAACATAATAAAGAGATTAAAGGAAATCGAAACCTTAGCTACGTTCTTTTAAATTAGTTAATTCAAATCTTTAAATTCTTGCCTTTAAATTCTTGCTTTTTAATTATTGCGATTAATTAGTTTTAATATTCCAAAGTTCGAATTCAAATCATGTTTCAAATACAATTTCGATTGTCCAACTAAATTTGCAATAGTGAATTAGTGCTTGAGTATAATCCTCGTGAGAACGATCTCTTATTCAATCATTATATTACTTGTACGATCGGTGCACTTGCCGTAGTAACCCAACAGTACTGCTTTGCCAACTGTGATCGTGAGGAAGAATATTATTGGCGATTTAGTGAGAAATATTCATGATGCTTGGTGTCATGTTCTTGGCAATATGCCTCTTAAGACTTCGATGCTAATTGATGTTGCCTGGCAATTTCCGAGTGGTGATGTAGTGAAGATCAATATTGATGGTGCTGTTAGAGGTAGCACCAATCTAGCTGCGTGTGGTGGTTTGATTCGTAATTCTCAAGGGAGGTAGACAGGGGGGCTTTTCATATAGATTGGGCTCTTGTTCTCCTTTCAAGGCAGAGCTTTGGGGTGTCCTTCGGGGATTGGAGTTGGCTTTGAGAGAGGGGTATCGCAACATAATTATTGAAAGTGACTCATCTAGTGCGATCACTGTGCTTACCAAGAATGGTGAAGCAGTCCGTGAGTGTCATTTGATAGCTCGCATACGGACATGGATAAATAGAAACTGGTCAGTTAACCTCATGCATACCTATAGAGAAGGGAATGTTTATGCAGATTGGATGGCTAATTCTATTCTGGATATGAAAGATCTCATCCCGTTTAAAATCTGGCGGGTTCCTCCCCCTGGTATTCAGCATTTGCTCTTTGGCGATTTAACTGCTTTCGGTAGGTCTAGGACAATGGTGTTTAGGATTTAGTTTGTTTGTCTATTGTTTTCTGTTGGGCTTAGGCCTTTTGTTTACCAAAAAAAAAAATTATTTACAAAGATAAAAAAATGAAAATAAAATAAAGACATGAACTTTAGAACTCAACCTGGCTTGGACGGTTAATATTATCATGGTATACAAGCATGTACAATTGCTGCAATAGATAAAAAAAAAAAGAGTAAAAAAATGAGTCTTCATACTCTATTGATATTAGGCATCAAAGATACCATTAGAATTCATAATATATTCTGCACTATGCAGGACCACATAACATTTTCTGATGTGACTACACATAATTGAGAACATCTTTGAGAACAAAAACCAAAAGCAATGATATTAGGTACATGAGGTATGCAGGGAAGCATGTCCAAAGAGGAAGAGTTGTGCGAGAACTAGCAGTGAGGCCCATTACAGCACAAACAATTGCCACAACTAGCACATCAGCTGAGAATTCCCAAGTGATATCTCTCACATATATAAGAACAGATATCACCACAAAGCCAAGAATGTTGTTCATGAACACTGCTCCATAAATCTGCATTGACCCAACTTTTCATATGATTATCTAGTTAGAGAATAGTGAAGTGAAATTGGCATAGGAAGATCACTAACCTCATACATTGTGTGAGAAGTATTACTGCTCTTCTTATGGCTAGCTTCTTTGATTGCTGAGGTTGCTTCTCTAAAATTTGTAGCCATAGGGACTAAAATAAATGAGACGAAAAATGATGAAATTCCAGCATCTTCAGAGAATTTTTGTACACTTGCTATTAGAGGCTCTGCAAGAAGAGATAGCATAGTAATTCCCAACACCACATATGCAATAGCTGTCAACCATGCAGATACTCCTTTGGTTTGATTCTCTTCAATTACCTTTTCAACATCTTCCCAGGTCTAATACACAATCATTTTATAGACCATGTGTGAGTTTATATTAAAAAAATGAGAAATGTTGAAAATGGTAAGTTTTACGAGTAAAGGAATAGTGGAAATACTTGATGAGTTCCATGAGAAGAAGATTTCTCTTTAGCAGCTTGAGAGGAATTTGAGTTTATCCATTCTGTAAAACCTTCAACAAATTCACTCTCACTAATTTCATTGTCTTTGTTGATATCAAGATCTTGAACAAGTTTTGCAACTGCCTCCTTTGCATCTACAGCCTTACTGAAGTGGATTTCCTTGACTACTTTTTCTAACTCGGATCTCGAAACATGGTTATCCCCATTGCTATCTACTTCCTCAAACAACCTGTTGCATCACAGTGGCCATGCATGAGAACAGGCAAAAATAGTAAAAAACATAAAGGGGAATTTGTTGTGTCATTAATAGACAACAGAATCTTACTAAGTTTGGATTCTTTAATATTTAATGTCTATGATTATGATATTTGGTTAAAACCTACTCATTTGTGACTGAAAGCTCAATGGTTCAAATTCACGAAACAGCTTCTTTGCAAATATGCAAAGATAAGGTTGTGTACAAGGAGCCCTCATCCCTATCCTCATTAGTTGGAGTTTAACGGGGAGTGGATTTTATGATTATGATATTTGGTTCCTGCTACATAGTTGAAGTCAGTGAACATCCAATTAAGGTGTACTATATATGACAAACAAAGATCAATATGTGAACCTTCTAATAGCAGTTTTATCAGGTGTGCCATCATCTTTGAGCAGCCTGCCAACCATATCATTCTGAGCATGCTTTAAGACATCAGATATAAGATGCCCCTTTAATTCACGTTCTTTTCTTGCATTTTCAATCCATGGCTTGATAAAAGTCTGTTCAGAATACAACAAGGAAAGAATACAATAAGGAATCTACTTAGTAAAACCCTCCATTTTTTTGAATAGTTTTAGATTGCATAAGGAAATTATCATTGATATAATGTGTGGCAATCATGTCACTTGTTGCATTGCATACCTGATACAATTTGTTCATAGATTCTTTCGGGAGGTACTGTCTATCAAGAGCATGCTTTGTTTGGTTAATGTATTCTGTTAAGCCAGTGACAAACTCTTCCTTGGTTATAATTTGGTCACCATTTCGGTCAAAAACTTTTAACATGTCTGCTATTTGTTCCTCTTTGATATCTGTGTCAGTTAATTTGTTCCCAAGCAATAGCTCTTTTACTTCAGAAGCTAATAAATCCTTGCCCCCATGTTGACTGATTTCATTATATAACCTGCATATATGATGGAATATTATTTGGTTATGTACACTGCACAATTAAAGTTCAAAAAACTTGGCAAATGGTTACTAAATAATTTGAGAAATGTTTCATGAAATCTCACTCACCCACTTATGGCAGTTACATTTGGAGTCCCATCCTCGGTCAGGATCTTTTGCAGAGTTTGCTTTTCAACTCTTTGAAAAATTCTTAATATTAAATCATCATGTTTTATGTATTCTAGTCTTGTTTTCTCTATCTGAGGTTTAAAGATCTGCAGAGTCGTTGGAGAAAAAATAAGAAAGAAATTTTGCATTGAGAAAAAAAAAAATCAAATAAGATAAGCCAAAAAGTCTACAACCTAATGGAAAGAGGGGTATGTTTCACCCCTTCTTAAAATATCTAGCAAATTTCACTTTAACTAGAAGTACCAATGTACCATAGTCATTTCTTGTAAAGAACCTTGGATACACCACTCCAAAAGCTAGCTCAAAGGGTGGGAATGCCCAAGGCCTTATAAACTCCACATTAGTTGCTCATTCAACCAATGTGGGACTACATATCTCAACACGCCCCTCACACAAGAGCCCTCTTGGCTTGAAGCGTGAATTATGCGACAGGCCTAATCTTTGGTTTACCTTTTGTGCTTCCACTTTTGGTTTACCTTGGACACTCTCACCCTTAGAGTTAGCTTTTGGGGTGGTGTATCCCAAGGTTCTTTACATTTCTCAAATTCTCTCTAAAGTTTTTCAATTATAACTCAATTAGCCTAGGAAATTAATTCCAAATTATTATAGAATTAGACAAAGGGGATTTTAAGGATCAACTTAAAGGAAAATAGAAAGTGTTGGTTGAGAAACCTGGTAAATGAAGTATGAGATGAGAAAAGCCACAGCAACCATAAGAGCTATCATCAAGGCCACATTGCGTGGTGTAGAGGAGAGATGGAATAAATTGGGAATCTGCATTATGACAAGTGGTATAACAGAGAAAACCATGATTCTTGCCATCTTTCTAGTGTCTACATCCATAGTAATGCCATAACCTATAAATCCATAAGAAAAAAAAAAGGCATTAAATGAAAGGAATGAGCTATACATTAAACACCAAACAACTACAAAGGAGTTAAGGTACTTAATACTAATTCAAAAAACAAGTATCAACTGCAAAAGGTTTTCTTATGATGTCCATTAGTTTGTATTTGAAACATGTACTTTTTTTTCTTAATAATTAATTATTAAGGGACTCAAATACTTAGGAGAGAATCAAGAGCAGACCAGGCAATGATTCTTTTATTCTTCCATTTGACGAATTTGAGCCATCAGAATTAGTTTCATTTTTCAACTTTTGCTTGCCAACTATAACACAGGTTCCCCACACTACTGTCAGAAGCAAGATAGATGATCCAGCCAACAAACCAACTCCAGTCGAAGCATACTCTTGTGCTCTCTCAGCATCGCTGGAAAGTCCAGTAACTGATAAAACAAGAACCACACAAATGATTAGGATAGAGTCTGTATATAGTAAATGCTACCTAGATATTACAACCCACGGAAATATATATATATATATATATATATATATATTAAGTTAATATAACCATACACAGTTAATATTAGAGAATAATATAAATTATTAAAAAAAATTTACTCAACACCTTAAGATTTTGAGAGTTGAAGTGATTCTTTACATGGTATCAGAACTTCAATAACCACAATATCACAAATTCGATCTTCACCGCTTTCTACTTTCAACTAAAATTAAATAAAAAATAAAAAATATAAATAAAAAGTTGAGCCTGTGCAATATCTCGCTTCAAGCTCAAAGAAGGACTCTTGCGCGAAGAAGTGTGTTAAAGAATAATATAAATAATTAAAAAGACCCTTAACGCCTTAAGGTTTTGAGTTAAAATTTTACCGTTAAAACCTTTGAAAGTAGAAAGAAACATAAAGGGAGAGAAAAAAAAAAGTTTTTTTTTTAAGAGCAGTAGCATACCAACAAGAATTAAGGACTCGGGAAGAGCACCAAGAATATCAAAAGCACTTGCTCCAAAAACACCTGGACCAAGAATCTTGAAGATTTGCTCACCTCCAGCAGCCAAATATGACTCTCCATGGAATAACAAGTACTCATAAACCAAAATGAGGAAGAGATGACCAAAAATGTTATTAGAACATGGCAAGAAGCCATACATTTGTTCACAGTACTTCCCAGCAGAAGATTCAACACTTTGGTCTTTGAGTTGTATGTAAGAGTCTTGGACTTGAACATCATCAAGTCCATCAGAAACATACTCAGAAACACTGGTGCGAAGAGAACGGCATTCAACACCAAGTGCTACTAAAAAAACAAAGAAAATGAAGCATGTTGCATTTGAAATGTTTCTCATTTTCAGATTTGCTGAATCAGAAGAGGAACAGAGAAACTGAGGTTGCTGAAATGCCTCAAAAAATCTTATGTCTTTCATGTAAGACTACATGGTCAATTTGTACTGGGCCATGAGTGGCTTGAGTATCACAGAATCGTACAACATCACGTGAACAAATTGAGGACCGTACAGATTATTAATTGAGAAATTTATTGTGCATGTTGATTCATCAATCAATAATCAATATCAAACTAACCTGATATAAGTATGTAGGATCTACGGAAAGTCACGTGAAGATAAAAAAAATATGAAACTCATATATTTGGATGTATATAGAAAATAATTTTATCTTTTATAATATTAAAGACATTATATAAAGGATATAATTTTTTATTCTTACATGCTGAATCAAAATATTCTTCCCCTTTATATAAATGGTGTTGTATAATTTTAAAATTATCATAAAAGTAATTTTGTATGTTATACTTTTATCTTATTAAATCTCTTTTGAGTCCTATTATTATATGTGAGTAATACCGAAGTCCTATATTTATTAGAAATAAACAAATGAATGAGGATATATAAATGTCAAAGAAAAACTCATAAATTTATGCGAAAAATATTGTCTCATTTTAAAAGATGTAAAGTTATATTATTTTAAGTGAGAGAAAAAAATAGACAATGTAGAAGAAAGTGTGAACAAAAAAAATAAAAGTATAAGTCCTACATCTTTGTAAAAGTAAAATGACATAAATTCTGTCATTTAAAAGGACAAATATTTTTCACTAAATTTATAGTCATAAGATTTTCGTTGATACATAATATGTCAAATCTCACGCTCAAGGAGAAAATATTAGAAATGGTGTGCATAGTACTTTTAATTTTAGATTAAGGGAAGGAACTATTTATAAAAAAATTTTATAAATTACATTAAATCTGATCAATTATACACTCTTAATTGAAGTATAACCGGTTAAATATAGTGTAATTTATAAATAAATAAAAAATTGTAAACATAATTAATTATATTTTGGCATTCCTTTATTATATTATTTTGATGAAAAATACGTATATGCTCAGATTTTTTATGTTGTCTAAAAGAACAAAAGCTGCAACATTTCAAATAAACATTTTTTATTTAAGCCCTAGTAGATTCTAGGGATCCGAGAGAAATCCCAACTTAAGATTTGAGCCACTCATTAGGAGGTCAATTATTATATACATCTGATACATGGTGTGTATTTAATATGTGAAAAGAATGAGAGCCTCTCCTACCCTATCTCCTCAGAGTAACCTCATATTCTGTATTTGTCCGCTGTGCAGATCTGTTGGAAGAGTAACTATCTATTCAATTCATTTCGCATTCAAATCTTTTGTTCACTTCTGTTTCACAGAATACAATAAAAAAATGAGTGAGTTATACACACACACAAAAACAGGGTTATAGAACATGGAACATATGCAGTATGTTTGGAACTGAATATTCTAAATTAATTTGATTAATAAGTGAAGCTTTTTGTTTTGAAATGATTTCATTTGAAAATCTTTTTCAGTTTCAACTTTCAATTGGTGTTTCGATTTTCGAATTCTCTTATTTTAATTTTTTGAAAATGTCAACTTACTTATAATTGGCAAAAATATATATTAAAATATTACTATTTTAATACTAAATTACGAATAGATAATAGTTTGAAACCAATTTACGGATTTGTTGTACTCAATCATGTTCAGATTGGACGCAATAGGATGCACAGTCGCGCCTAGTTTATGTGTGACTCACCCGATGCTGACATGGTATAAAAAAGTCAAGAGTTTTACCGTAAAACTTCAGAAGTCCATAACTTTTAACTTGGGTGTACGAATCAGATAATTTTTTTTTATTTCACATAATTTTTCTGTATCTAGGCAATGACATCTTATTAAACGCGATTTGGTCAAAAAATTTCCAATATTTTTTTGATTTTTGAGATATTTTACCGTAAAATTTCAGAAGAACATAAATTTTGACTCAGGTGTCTAAATCAGGTGTTTTTTTTATTGCAAAAGTGCTTCTTTTTTCCCCATTTGACATATTTTATCTTTGTAAATAATATTATTTAAATTTTACTTTTACTTTTTCAATAATAAAAAATAATCCTTTGGGAATTTTTCAGTGCGTAGATCTAAAAAAGTTATGCCGAATAAAAAAAATCTCTCGATTTGGACTCCTGAGCCAAAAGTTATGATCTTCCGAAGTTTTATGGTAAATTTGAGCTCTTCAAATTTTTTAATTTTTTTTTACCAAATCCCCTTCAATGGGATATCATTGTATAGATCTCGAAAATTATGTGAAATCAAAAAATAAAAACCTGATTCGGACACCTGAATCAAAAGTTACGGCCTTCTGAATTTTTATGGTCAAACTGTTAACTTTTTGTACCACATGTCAGTAGCAGGTGAGTCGCGCCTAAACTGAATGCAACCGTGCACCCTATTGCGCCTAATCTGGGCGTGAGCGGTCGCACCCCTTTTGAGCGTGTGAATGCAATATATATGTAAATTGGTTCCAAACTCTTATAAATTAAAACAGTAATTAATTTTTCTACCCTACTTGAGTGGTTTTGATTTATTAAATGAGTTTGTTTTTTCTGCAGTCAATATAGATAAATTATTTACATTGAGTCCAAAACGATGTCGTTTTAGGACAGAAATAAATGTATTTTTGTAATTGTAATTTATTTCAGGGTTAAATAGTTTTTTGTATAATTTTTTAATCTTTCGACTCAAAATGATATTGTTTTGAAAATGAATGTAAATAACTTATTTATATTCAATGTTGTAACATTAAAGCCTTATTAAATTATTGAAACTGGCAATTTTAGTCCTTAATCCAGTTAAACTATCTATTTTAAGAAAGGGTAGCGAAGTAAATTAATAATATAAAATAATTCATTTCATTTTTAATGTATTCCAAATAAGAAAGGAATTCTAAATAGAAGAGGAGATTTTTAGTGGTATACAAAAAAGAGAGAGGAGATTTTTAGTCATATCAGATCAGTTTGAATTTTCAAGACTCCGGTATGACAGCACTTTCTAAAAGGTTATTTTTAAAACAAACACACCCTTATAAATTTATTTTTGAGATTGATAAAGAGAATAATTTCTCTTTTTTTAAATGCCTACACTTCCTCTCTTATTTATTGTTTTGTTGTTAAGTTATCGTCATTCGATTTGCGGTAAGGGGAAATTAAGGACAACAAAATGAGAGAACATGTTTCATTCCTGACATGGAGATAGTAAAATATAATGAATTTTTATAACAAACAATTAAAATATAATGAATTTATTTTATAATCAACCTGACGTACATTACTCAATAGCCAATAATATCAAATAAAAATATGTTTATTGTTGTCTATGTGGACGCAGTTGCGTGAGAAATAAAACAATGCATCATAAAAAATAAAAGTTAAAGTTTTTTTTATGTTATAGTAGATAAATTTTATCTTTTACACAATATAAAAGTGTATAGAGCCCATATGGGTTCATGTGAAGTGAAGACAAAAGAGAGAAAAAATATAGATCTTATATAATTTTATATATATAGAAAATAAATTTATCTTTTATAATATGAGAATCAATAAAAAAAATGGTAGAGAGAGGAAACAACCACAACAATGAGTTTGCAGTTGCTATGCCAAACAAAGAAATGATAAATAAGTGCTGGCAACTTGCAACAGAAGACACACATTTGGAGAAGAAAGATATAACAATTGAAGGAATAAAAATAGACTAGTACACAAAGATACACCTTTGAGCTTTGGGAAAGAAAAGAACGTGCACCTCTAAAATTAAAGTTTGAGAAATTCCAAATTATTCAGTCAAAAACAAAAATAAATAAATAAATAGGTAAAGAGATAGGAAATTGTCACTAGGAACATGTTTGGATATTCTCCTTTTTTAAGTTAAAAGATGCTTTTAAGCTAAAGGTAAAAAAAAATAAGAAAAAAGCTTTGTTGAAGATATATAAAATCATTAATGTAGTCTCACTCATCAGCTTAAGCTTTTAGATTGAATCTGTTCTTTACATAGTATCAGAGCTTCGGTATTACGGGTTCGATCCTCACCGCCCCCATTTAATTAATAATTAATTATGTCTTGTAGTGTTTTTTAGCACAAATAGGTGGACATGTGTGTTATCCACCCTTCAAGCCCAATGGACTCTTGTGTGAGGGGACATGTTAGATAAATATAAAATTATTAATGTAGCATCACCCACCAGCTTAAACTTTTGGATTGAATTGATTCTTTACATAGTTTCAAAGCATCAGTGTCACGAGTTCGATCCTCACCACCCCCACTTTCTCTTGTGGAATTTCTTAGTACAAGTAGATGAGTTTGTGCATTGTCCACCCTTCAAACTCAATGAGCTCTCATGTGAGGGTACATGTAAGAGATATATAAAACCATTATAGCCTTACCCAACAGCTTAAGC
This sequence comes from Gastrolobium bilobum, assembly GCF_033153095.1. Taxonomy (NCBI): domain Eukaryota; kingdom Viridiplantae; phylum Streptophyta; class Magnoliopsida; order Fabales; family Fabaceae; genus Gastrolobium; species Gastrolobium bilobum. Next base: position 40,751 of record NW_026899946.1, on the reverse strand, counting down.
TTTTGGGATGAGATGGTTCTTTACATGGTATCACAGCCTCATTGTCACGGGTTCAATCCTCACCCCCTCCCCCCCCCCCCCCCCACTTTTTCTTGTGAAATTTCTTAGCACATATAGGTGGATCTATGCATTGTCCACCCTTCAAGCTAAGTGAGCTCTCATGTGAGGGGCGTGTTAGAGATATATAAAACAATTACTATAACCTCACCCACCAACTTAAGCTTTTGGGTTGAATTGGTTCTTTACATGGTATTAGAGCCTCGGTGTCACGGGTTCGATCATCATCGCCCCCCATTTAATTAATAATTAATTATGTCTTGTGGAGTGTAAGAACATGCGCCGTTAATTTAGGAAATTAATAAAAAGAAATATGAGAATTAAAAAATAATTTCATAATTGACCCTAATAATTATGAGAAGGCTAAAATAATTATGGTAAGTGATTAAGAATGCTGAAAGTCGCATTTCTGACGAAAAGTGCAGATACCGATTCTGTTCCACGGTATAAATGCGTACCGATGAATTATCCCAGAAAATTATGAAAAGTGTGTATATGTCACTAGAATAATATATACGACTAGCATAACAAGTTTCAGGTCAAAATAATGAGAACTGGTGCCAGAACTGATACTGGCTAAGTAAAAGCGCGTACCGGAAAGGTATTGCGAAAAATAAAATAAAAATATGAAAAATCTTAGAAAAATGATTAGGTTCAGAATCCTAAGTTTGAGATTAAAATGCTAAGGGTAGCTATTAGCGCTAATACAGTGTGATTAAATGTAATCCGCCTATAAATACTAAGAGGCACAGACTTCTAGGTCATTTCCTCTCATGCTACGTGCCTCCATTTTTCTGAAGCACCACCAGCCACCTTGCCACCCCTTCTTCTCCACTTGGTGAGCCAAAGTGAGCACCTTTACTCTTAATTTCTTCACCAAATACTTTGTGTGTGTGAGAGCTTGCTTGGTGAGTGAGGGAAACACTCTATTTCTGAGTTTAGCTGTTGTGTGTGAGGTGTGGGAGCTGACCTTGATGGTTTGAGTGTTGGGGAGGCATTGTTCCTTGCTTGTGTAGCTTCAAGAAGCTATTTTGAGTGATAAAGGACTTTGCTTGTGGAGTATTTTTGTACTCCCTTAAAGTCTGAACTTTGGAGCTGAAGTGAGAGCTCCAAGAGCATCATCCACCTCTGTTTTGGTGCTTGGGGTAAGTTGTGGAACCTTGATCATGAGTTTCATTGGTTAAAAGTGGAGTCTTGGCATGTTTAATAAGTTGTTTAAGTAACTAACACAAATATGAACCTAATAGGGTATAAAAATACATGCTTGGACATAGTAATAGGTTAAAAGTCCGGATATTGATATCCGGATATTGATATTCGGATATGGGGTCTTGTGATATCCGGATATGCATATCCGGATATGACCCCGACATATATCCGGATATTCTGGGTTTTCGAGGACAGTAAGGGTACTGTTCATACAGAATGACATTTTGGGTTTGTGGACCCATGTTTTGGTCAATGTGGACTTATGTAATAACTAAACTAAGTCAGAATCAAAGTGATTAAGGGCTTATGGCTTTGTGAGAAGCCTAAAGACACGAAACGTAAAAGGAAGGCATTGTCTTTATGTTATATGCTTGTAAAGTATGATTGTTGATAAGATTGCTGGTCTAAAACAGATTGTGATTCTGCTGTTTGTGGACTTTGAGCTGGTTGGACTCTTGTTGGGATAGTTAGCTTGCGAGGTAAGCTTTCGTGTCCTCGGTTTAGCCATTGTTGGTTCCACCATACCCAATGGGGGAATGGTTTATATGCATGATGTGTTTTCATGTATTGATTTATTGAAATGTTATTGAGTTGTTAAGTGCAAATGCCCTATGATATGTATGTGATGTTCGGCTAGACGGGATTAAGTTCCTGTGGGCAGGTACGACATTGGCGTGTAATATTGTGGGTTGTAGACGTACGTACAACATACACTTCCGCTGATCAGTAGAATAGTTAACACACATGACATGATGATATGCTGCATTGCACTGATTTTGGGACTTATATGATATTACTGCTTTTGAACTTATATTGCACATGTAAATGAGCTTGGGGTGGAGAAATCCTTGAGGACCCCTTGCCTTACTGAGATTTCTGTTTGAAGATCTCACCCTACGTTTGGGGCACATATTTCAGGTTCAGGTAACTCGGGGGTTGAGACCTCGGGCGGCAGGAGGCCGGAGCTGAGTTAGATATCTGCTGTTATGCTGATGTCTTGGATGCTGATATGTCGTTTATATGTTATTATGTTATTATTATGATTTTGTTGTTGAGACTCTGTTGGTCTTTGTTGCCTTATTTGGTGAGCATGGGGGTTTTCCATGCCACATTGATTGATTATATCTTATTTAGATTTGACTTGTATTAATGTATCAGGATTATGTCCAGATTACGTGTTGTAGATCCGTGACTTAGATACTCACATTTTATATTATGAGGTTATTCAGTGTAGATAACTGTCTATTTACAATTACATACAGACAATATTTTGAAAGTGATTAAGTAATCAACTTGGTAATTGATAATGACGTCTTCATTAAAAAGAAAAAGATATTCCACAATTTTAATTAAGCGTGGCTTAATACGATGACTTGATAACAAACCGGGTATACACGGGGTGTTACATGGAGTTTCTTAGCACAAGTAAGTGGACATGTGCATTATCCATTCTTCAAGCCCAATTGGCTCTCGTGTGAGAGGGCTTGTTAGATAAGTATAAAACCATTAATGTAGTCTCACCTAACTGTTGGACAAGTGGCTTCAATACTCAAGAGGGGGGTGAATTGAGTTTTACAAAATCTTTTCGCAAAGTGCCTCCTTTGATATTTTAAAGACTATTTCTTCAATAAAGTGATTTAACAAGGAAAAATCTAAGTGTAAGAGCAAGTGTAGTGATCAACAAAGTAAGCAAGCGAATATATAAAGACAATCTAAAATGCAATTTTAATACTTAAATAAAGAGATTAAGGTTAGAGAAATTGTAAACTAGATGTATCCTGGTTCGGTCACCACCACCGTGACCTACGTCCAGACTGAAGCCGCTCGATCAATTCTTTTCACTAACTATCAAGCTTGAGGGTGCTTGACAAATCACTGCAACCTTTCAAGACTTCGGGCTCTTAATGCCTTACAATTTTTCACTCCAAAATTTCTTAGGAATTTGGTGACCTTTCAAGTGTATAGGGTTCACTCCCCTAACTATTCAAGCAATCAAAGGAAGGTGTTTAATAATGGCTAAGTACTCTCAAAGTACAAATAACAGAAGTTGAAGAACAATGGTTGTTGACACTCTCACAAGAATAAAGCTCAAAGAGAATTTATGATCAAGAAGACAAGAATAATGCAAATAGAATGAGAATTAATGACTAATAATGATCAAGAAGTGTGTCCCATCAAGGGGAATAATATTCTCTATTTATAGAGGGCCCCCATGGCCTTTTTCACACTCATTTTCGCAAACTAGCCATTTTATATCCGTTATTTTGTCTTCTGCACAATAGGTAATCGATTACCATTATGTGGGTAATCGATTACCATGAAGTACCAACCTGTTGAAAGGTTGGATTTCACCCTAAAATAGTTTTCTCTTTATTCAAATCAGTTTCAAATATTGTTTAAACATTTTATGAACATTGAAAACTATATTTTCATGCTAGGAATGTATTTGAATGTCAAACGATGATTTAATGCATGTATTTGAAAAATACTTTGAGCTTCGTTCACATAAGGAATCAATTACCCTTTCCAAATGATCCTATGTTACTTGGAGATTGCTTGGACTTTAGAGACTTCTCTTGAAGCTTGAGTCTTGATCTTGTTTAGACTTCTTTTTGATGGTTGCATCTTGAAGCTTTCTTTCCATGCTTGTTTGTTATCATCAAAATCGTTGAACCTTTATATTCTTTATGTAGAGTGCATTGGTTCCACAATCTCCCACTTTTTGATGATGACAAACTCAAATTGAGAAAATGATTAGTATAGCATGTATTTAGACAAATATAGTATTGAAACTCCCCTTTAATATATGATTTATATACAAGGTGAAAATCTAGGTTTCCTGTAATCTCCCTTTTATATTTGAATTTCATTCTCCCCTTCTTTACCTTAATATATGCCTATGGTTTTCTCAATTTACGTATCTTTCTCCCCCTTTGGCAACATCAAAATACATGAGTGTATATGTAGAAAACTTAAAATAATCCATGCAAGAAAGTAGAACGAAAGCATAATAATCCATAAAAGTTCATAATAGTCTATAATCTAGTCCATAAAGTTAGAGTCCTAGAGATGCAAAATATCTAAAGTAGCATAGCAAAATATAAGCATAATATAAGTCTAAAAAAATAAAGATCAGGAACTAAAAGTCATCAGAGCCAGGTGGAGGCGGTGATGGTAGAAATGGAAGAGGAGGAATGTGAAGATAATCCTCAATGCGCTTCAGACGTAACTCCATATTTGCATGCCTAGAGTGAACTGTAGAGAATTGAGAATTTACTGAAGCAAAGCCCAATTCCACATTAGTGTTTAATCGATTAAGTGAAGTGAGAATGGAAGCCAAAGTGTGATCTACGGAGGAAGAAAAGTCAGCAGGAGGATCAGCAGCCGGAGGATCATGTGGAGGATGGTCCTTAGCAATATCAGCAGGGGATGCTCCGGCTCCAGGAGGAGCAGTCACTTTACACCATACACCATCAATTTTTTTAGTTTGCATTTGTGCCAGCAAGTTCATTCCAAAGTTGTGCAAGTTATCTGACAAAATCTCACCATCATCAAAAATTTGCTGATGACGCAGAATCTCAATAATCACAATGACATAGGGAAGAGCACCAGAAGAAGTCCTAGACTTGATCATCTGAGAGCAAATGTAGTAAGGCAAATTGAAGCTAATGCCACGACGTATAACCCACATCAGAAAGAGATCAGTATCAAGCACGCGAGAATAATTAGAGGCCCGTGGTGATAACATGTGAGTAACCACGTAATGCAGGATCATGTTGTTCATAGTCAATGAAGAGACGCTAAACTTGGATTGAGTAACTATGATTCCTGGTTCCATAATTGACTGCACAAAGGTGTATTTGTCATATTCAGGAAATTCATACTCAGCATACTTGTGTCCGGCATAGGCATTACCGAATATAAAAGGTCATTCACTAGGTGGTACAGAAATGGACTTGCCCTTGATGTCGGCCTTCAGGATGTCATTTGCAAAGCTTACAGTGCAGTAGAAGGACCTAACCATATCTTCTGAATATTTGCGACTCATGAGAGTTAACTATAGGACTCGAGCATGAGTCAGTAGATCGCAAATTTCAAAGCCTTCGTCACTCAGGAATTGTATATCCAAGTATTTTGGATCAATGATGTGGCGGGAAGCATAATGTTGCTTGAATGTGACATACTGAGCAGCTGTAGAGAAGTACTTTCCATGAAGACTAGTACCTTGGGGCCTCTTGCGAATAGGGGCAGATGATGAAGCCATGGAGTGAGATAGTCAGACAACATCAAGGGATCAAATTAAACACTACAAAGCAAAATGATATGAAGTTAGATCCCAAAGGTATATATCTTAGGATAATAAAATGGAATCAGGTGAATAACATAATATGAATACAGCCATGAAAACAAAATGGGAGCAACATGGAAGTGCATTAACTTAAAACCAAAGTGAGATATTCATGAAGCAATTGAGTAAATTCAGCATACATGGAAAAAAAATAAGCATGTGCAGCCAAAAAAATGCAAAAACACAAAGTATATCATGCACATATATGCATTCGGAAAGTCACAAAGTATCGATTTAAAAAAATTAGATAGTCACACAGCCACACAGTGCATTCAAAATTCCTGGAAATATGACATTCATTGAGCAATTGGGTAAATTTAGCATACATGGAAGAAAAAAAATAAGCATGTGTAGCCGAAAAATGCAAAGACACAAAGTATATAATGCACATATATGCTAAACCCTAAAAAATTAGATAGAGAAGATGAGCTACAGAAAATGGGAAAGTCACAAAGTACATGCAGAACTAATAAAGGGGTACAGTCACTGTGAAAAGCAAATATCATCAGCCAAATACTTTACCGAAATTAAAGAAAATTTTCATGAGTAGGATATCAAAATCAGATAACTCAGATGCCAAAAAAAAATCACAAAATGGGAATGGGAATGGGAATGGGGATGGGTGGCATTACCAAAGTAAAATCAAAATGGCAAAAGAGGTGAACAGCAAGTGAACGAAAATAAACCAAGGATGAGTCACACATAGTTCTTCACAGATGACAAAAAAAAAATACCATAAAATAAGTTTGAAGTAACGAATACAAAAAAAAATATCAAAAGAAAACAGAGAATGTGAGAAACAACTCGATGAAAAGAGAAACAACGAAAAGAGAAAAATTGGAATGGGGCAAACCCTTGACTCATACAGAAATTTCGAGTTGCAGTCGGTGAGAAAGAATGAGCCATGAGAAATCAAAGATTTACCACAAAACAAAAAATGGGCAAAAAAAGTGATGCAGTGAAGTTTAGAGAACCTGATAAGCAGAACCCAGGAAGGGTGAAGCACGCCCTAGATGGGAGTTACGCGAATGGAGAGTATGAAGCACTGAAAGATGGAGTTTGTAGAGTGATACCCAGACGGTTGAGAGAAGGAAACGAGAGACCCTTCGTGTGTAGCGTTTGGAAGAAAAGAACTGACTGAGAAACGGTTCTGTTCTCAGATTTTTTAAAAAAAAAACGCTGAACACGCATGGTAATCGATTACCAATGGATGGGTAATCGATTACCCTTCTTGGTAATCAGTTACCAAAGGCTTGGTAATCGATTACCCAAGGGTTCTGGGCTGATTTTAGGCATGAAACAGACAAGAAGGAAGGGAAGGGTTTCATGGCATGTAACAGATATAATCCCATTGATTTTATTCATGAAAAGTGTTTTTTTTTTTACATAAAAAAAATTAGGAGGATTTAATCATGAGAACAAGTGAAGCTATTAAGTAAATGACGATGCAATCATATATAGGATGGATCAATAAGACCAATTTCTCTTCTTACGTTATAAAATACTTCCTTTGGTAGCGGTTTGGTGAAGATGTCAGCCAATTGCTTTGAGGATTGCACAAACTCCAAGATGCAATCACTGCTTTGCACATGATCTCTGATCTCTTATGAAATGATGCCTAATGTCAATATGTTTAGTTCTTGAGTGCATTATGGGATTCTTTGTGAGGTTTATGGCACTAGTGTTGTAACACCTTATAGGGATGTGATCAAGTTCAACCCCAAAGTCCTTGAGTTGTTGTTTCATCCAAATGATTTGAGCACAACAACTACCGGCCGCCACATATTCGGCTTCAGCCGTGGACAAAGCCACACTATTTTGTTTCTTGCTATGCCAAGACACTAAAGAGCAACCAAGAAAATGACATGTGCCACTAGTGCTCTTCCTATCCAATTTGCATCCTGCAAAATCGTAATCGAAATAGCTTATCAACTCACATGATGCACCCTTGGAGTACCATAATCTCATTTGTGAAGTTCCTACAAGATATCTCATAATTCTTTTTACAGCACTTAAGTGTGATTCCTTAGGATTAGGTTGAAATCTAGCACACATGTACACACTAAACATAATATCGGGCCTACTTGCGGTTAAGTAAATGAGTGAGTCGATTATACCTCGATATTTAGTAATTTCTATGGGTTTACCTCCTTCAACCTTGTCTAAAGAACAAGGTGTACCCTTGGGAGTGTCAATGGCCTTGGAGTTATCCATTCCAAATTTTTTGAGTAACTCCTTGCAATATTTAGCTTGATTGATGAATATTCCATCCTTTTGTTGCTTTATTTGGAGACCAAGAAAGAAGTTGAGTTCTCCCATCATAGACATCTCAAATTCACTTTGTATAAGATTGACAAACTCTTCACAAAGGTGAACATTAGTGGCACCTAATATAATGTCATCAACATAGATTTGTGCAAATAATAGATGATCATTTTTCTTCTTTATAAAGAGAGTTATATCCACTTTTCCTATTGAAAAACTTTTTTCTAAAAGAAATTTGCTTAATATTTCATACCAAGCTCTTGGAGCTTGTTTCAAACCATATAAAGCCTTTTTGAGTTTAAAAACATGGCTAGGTAAATCATTATCTTCAAAATCAGGAGGTTGATCAACATATACTTTTTCTTGAATGTATCCATTTAGAAATGCACTTTTAACATCCATTTGAAAAAGTTTAAAGTCCATTATACATGCAAATGCAAGTAATAATCTAATAGCTTCTAATCTAGCAACGGGAGCTTAAGTTTCATCATAATCAATACTTTCCTCTTGATTATAACCTTTAGCAACAAGTCTAACTTTATTTCTAGTAATTATGCCATTTTCATCAAGCTTATTCCTAAAGACCCATTTGGTTCCAATTATTGGATAATCATTTGGTTTTGGCAAAAGTTCCCAAACTTGATTTCTTTCAAATTGATTTAGTTCTTCTTGCATTGCCAAGAACCAATGTTCATTAATAATTGCTTCATTTATGGTCTTAGGCTCAATTTGAGAAACAAATGCTAAGTGATTACTAATATTTCTAATTGAGTTTCTAGTAGTTACCCCTTTTGATATATCACCAATTACCACATCGATGAGGTGTCCTCTAGCTACTCTCCAATCTTGTGGTAGATTGTTCCCGTCATTGGTTTGTTGACTTGGTGTTTCTTCATTGTTTGCTTCCTTTTCTTTTTTCCTTTCATCGTTCTTTTTGCCATCCAAGTTTATGTTTTTCATGCTTTCTATAAGATCATCATCACAAAGTTCCTTTCTAGGCAAAACATTGTTAGTCTCATTAAATACAACATGAATAGACTCTTCAATGATCATTGTTCTTTTATTATAGACTCTATAAGCTCTACTTGTGAGTGAATAGCCTAGAAAAATGCCTTCATTGGCTTTAGAGTCAAATTTGTCAAGGTTTTCTTTTCCATTGTTTAAAACAAAACATTTGCAACCAAAGATATGAAAATATGAAATATTGGGCTTTCTTCCTTCGTAAAGTTCATAGGGGATTTTCTTCAAAATAGGTCTAATTAAAGCACGGTTCATAACATAACAAGCGGTGCCAACGGCTTCCACCCAAAAATATTTTGGAAGATCATTTTCATTTAACATGGTTCTAGCAAGTTCTTTCAATACACGATTTTTTCTTTCTACAACTCCATTTTGTTGTGGAGTCCTAGGAGCGAAAAAATTATGTTCAATACCATTTTCTTCACAAAAGGTTTCAAAATCTTGATTTTCAAATTCCCCACCATGATCGATTCTAATTGAAACAATATTTGAGGATTGTTCTTTTTGAATAAACTTTGCTAGTCTCTTGAATGATTTAAAAGTATCGCTTTTATATGTAAGAAATAAAGTCCAAGTATAGCGAGAATAATCATCCACAATGACTAAGGCATAGTAATTGCCACCAAATCTTATTGTTCTAGTTGGTCCAAAGAGATCCATATGCAAAAGTTGTAAAAACTTTGTGGTAGAAACAACATTTTTTGATTTGAAAGAACCCTTACTTGTTTTCCCATTTGACAAGCATCACAAACTTTATCTTTTTCAAATTTGAGCTTTGGTAACCCAATCACTTGGTCTAATGACATTAATTTGCTTAATTGATCCATGTCAATGTGTGCTATTCTTCTATGCCATAACCAAGAGTCATCTTCCTTACTAATCAAACATTTATCATCATTTGAAGGCATATCATCTAAGTCTATCATATAAATGCTATTCACTCTATGACCAAGAAACTTAACTTGCCCATCTATTAGACTTTCAATTTTATAAGAGGTTGAATAAAAAATTACTCTATAATTTTTATCACATAATTGACTAATACTAAGCAACTTATGTCTAAGGCCCTCAACAAGTAAAACATTTTCTATAGAGACGGAGGAAGAGTTATCAACTTTTCCAATACCGATTATCTTCCCTTTGTTGTTATATCCATAGGAAACATGTCCATACTCTTTCTTTGTGAATGATTGGAATTTAGTTACATCTCCCGTCATGTGACTTGAGCAACCACTATCCAAGTACCACTAGGAGCTTTTAGCCTTCAAACAAACCTATATCACAAAGTCAAGATTTAATCTTTGGTACCCACACCTTGTTGGGTCCTTGTGTGTTAGTCTTGGGCTTAGTTCCCTTAGGAACCCACACTTTCTTTTGCCCAATAATACCATTCTTTCTAACTTTACATGTTCAAGAACTATGACCTTTTCCACCCCAATGAAAATATTTAATGAATGGGCTACTTGTCATGTAGGATGGAGAAATAAAAAAGTTTTTATATGATTTTTCTTGTGTGCTAATGTCAAAGCCTAAGCCGGATTTGTTAAACATGCATCTTTGTTTACCAAGCAACATATTTAAATTATCTCTACCACATGTGAATTTGCTTAGAATTACATTTAAGTCATCAATTTCATTGTTTAGATCTTTACATGATGTACATGATGATGAAGATGCATGATCATTTGAAGATAGACATTTGATACAACTAGTGCTAGCATCAAGTAATTTGAGAGTTTCATTTTCATCTTTCAAATCTTTTACCTCCTTTTCTAAAGATGCAATTTATTTTTCCAAAGAGGTAATAGTTTTTCTTGATGCTCTAAGAGTTTTTACATGTTCTAGTGTTTCATTATGCATTTCTTCAAACATTTTAGCAAACTCATCATATGAAGGGAAAATAGTAGAGCAAGATGAGTTTACCTTGTTTTTGGATTCATCCTCATTTGCCATTAGACATATATGTTGAGTTCCTTTGCTTGATTTCTCCAGTGGTCTCCCATCTTGCATGAAGCATAGGTTTGCTTCTTCTTTGGAGTCATCATCAGAAGAACTAGATTCATCATCCCAAGCAAGATAAGCCTTCTTGAAGTTCTTTCTATCCTTGCCTTGCTTCTTTTTATATTTGTCTTTCTTTTGAATATTTGGACAATCCGATTTGTAGTGACCGGTTTTTCCACATTCATAACAAGTGATGGTAAGTTGTGAGGATCCTTCATCTTTGGATCTTCTTATAAGAGGAAATGCGGGTCTCTTAAAAAAATTCTTCTTAAAATTTTTTCCATACTTCTTCACGAAGAGACTCATCTCATCTTCATCAATATCACTTTCGAAATCTCCATTTTATTTTTCCTCATTCTTTGCTTGGTGTTGAAGCTTTTAAGGCAATTTCCTTACTTTTCTTGATGGCTTGTTCCTTCAAGGCTATTTTACTTAGCTCAATTTCATACTCTTGAAGTTTTCCGAACAAGGTTGTAAGATCTATGGTTTTCAAATCTTTTGATTCCGTTATAGCCGTCAACTTGGGTTGTCATTCCCTATTATGCACACTTCTCATCACCTTAGCAATTAACTCAAGGTTAGTAAAAGATTTATCTAAAGCATTTAGATGAGGGACAAGGTGTGTGAATCTCTTTTGCATACTTTGAATGCTTTCATTTTCATGAATCTCAGACATTTCAAATTCTCTAGTGAGTGCATTTAATTTTGTAAATTTAACATCACTAGTTCCTTCGTGGGTTATTTGAAGAATATCTCACATTTCCTTAGCATTCTTACAATTTGAAACACGAAAATATTCATCACGACCAAAGGCATTTGTGATCAAGTTTTGAGCTTTAGCATTCCAATTTCCTTTCTTAACTTCATCTTCGGTGTAATTGTCTATATCTTTAGGAACATCTTCATTTTTCTCATTTTTTATAGTAGGTGGTGTATACCATTTTTCAACTATGTTCCATACTCTTAAATTATTAGATTGAAGAAATATTTTCATCCGACTCTTCCAATAAGAATAATCGACGCAATTGAAAAATGGAGGTCTAGTACTAGAAGATCCCTCAAGGGGCATATCATGGTTTAAAGAAGTCATCCATTCTCTTGAAGCGGTTAAGCTCTTTACATAAGAGTTCAAGCTCTGATACCACTTGTTGGACAAGTGGCTTCAATACTCAAGGGGGGCTGAATTGAGTTTTACAAAATCTTTTCGCAAAGTGCCTCATTTGATATTTTAAAGACTATTTCTTCAATAAAGTGATTTAACAAGAAAAAATCTAAGTGTAAGAGCAAGTGTAGTGATCAACAAAGTAAGCAAGTGAATATATAAAGACAATCTAAAATGCAATTTTAATACTTAAATAAAGAGATTAAGGTTAGAGAAATTGCAAACTAGATGTATCCTGGTTTGGTCACCACCACCGTGACCTTCGTCCAGACTGGAGCCATTCGATCAATTCTTTTCACTAACTATCAAGCTCGAGGGTGCTTAACAAATCACTACAACCTTTCAAGACTTCGGGCTCTTAATGCCTTACAATTTTTCACTCCAAAATTTCTTAGAAATTTGGTGACCTTTCAAGTGTATAGGGTTCACTCCCCTAACTATTCAAGCAATCAAAGGAAGGTGTTTAATAATGGCTAAGTACTCTCAAAGTACAAATAACACAAGTTGAAGAACAATGGTTGTTGACACTCTCACAAGAATAAAGCTCAAAGAGAATTTATGATCAAGAAGACAAGAATAATGCAAATGGAATGAGAATTAATGAGTAATAATGATCAAGAAGTGTGTCCCATCAAGGGGAACAATATTCTCTATTTATAGAAGGCCCCCGTGGCCTTTTTCACACTCATTTTCGCAAACTAACCATTTTATAGCCGTTATTTTGTCTTCTGCACAGTAGGTAATCGATTACCATTGTGTGGGTAATTGATTACCATGAAGGGTAATCGATTACCATTGTTTGGTAATCGATTATCAATATGTTGAGAGGTTGGATTTCACCCTAAAATAATTTTCTCTTGATTCAAATCAGTTTCAAATATTGTTTAAGCATTTTATGAACATTGAAAACTATATTTTCATGCTAGGAATGTATTTGAAAGTCAAACGATGATTTAATGCATGTATTTGAAAAATACTTTGAGCTTCGTTCACGTAAGGAATCAATTACCCTTTTCAAATGATCCTAAGTCCTATACTATGTTACTTGGAGATTGCTTGGACTTTAGAGACTTCTCTTGAAGCTCGAGTCTTGATCTTGTTTAGACTTGTTTTTGATGGTTGCACCTTAAAGCTTTCTTTTCATGCTTGTTTGTTATCATCAAAATCGTTGAACCTTTATATTCTTTACGTAGAGTGCATTGGTTCCACACTAACAGCTTAAACTTTTGAGTTGAATTGATCTTTTACAGTTAAGTGAATTAAAGCATGATTATTAGTCACAAAAACACAACACCATCGATACTTCATGTTTTTGAAAAACCTAGATTTGTTAAACCTCCATAAAATTTGAAATAAGTAAAGTTTCTTTACAAGCTTAAAAAAAGGTAAAAAGTTGTTTGATGATTACATAAATTTTTGGCCCATTTCAAGAAAAGCTGATAAGAGCTAAAAAAGATCATCTTAAGAACTTTTGGCTTTTTTCTTCATTATAAAAGAAAAACACTTTTTATTATAAGAGCTTTTGTAAAAACTTATTTTGCTTAGCTTCTGTTTATAAGGAGAAAAGAAGTTAAAAAAAAGTATCCAAACATACACTAGGCTCACGAAACACAATATACTATGGGTTTCAATATGAAAACTCGAAACATTATTAGTCCAAGGGTGGCCTTTTCGTGATCTACTATTCTCTTATATAAGTGTCTGACACCCTCCATAGTTTCACGAGAACCTTAATTACACATTGTAAACATTGTCACGTATGATAGAATCTTAAGGATGAACATGACGGGGAAAAAAACTATAAGATAAAGTGCACTATAGTGAAATTAGATAATATACAAATGCGGTATGATTTATGAGTGAATGTGTGTTTCATATAGTAATAGATGTAAAAAAATGTTAATAACATGGTTTTTTTTTTTTTAGTTTTCTCAAGGTATCCCCCAGCCGATAGCCAAAGATTAATCATTTCGATGTAAAGAGATCACCGAATTGAGTTTTGCCTCTACTAACAAAGTCTTTTCCATCTTTATATAATAACATGGTTTTATATTCTTTTTTTATATCATCTTTATTATTAGGTTAATGTTCTTACTATGGGGTTTGAATATAAGATCAATTAATATATACTAGGAGTGTAAATGGGCTTAGTTAGGTTAAACTTTCATTTGAATAGGCTAGGTCTATGCAAAATATTTTGAGTCTGACCTGCCCTATTAACCTCATGTAGGCTATATTATAAGCTTGGTCTGACTTATATTTAAAAATCAAAAGGTTTGGTATAATAACTCTAACCGGTATAATGAGAATTTAGGAATTTCCCATAATTAAAAGAGATTAATTACATAAGAAATCTAATTATGAGATTTTACTCACTTTTGGGGATAAAAGTGCAAATAGTAAAAGTTTTGGGGTAAAAATATAAATATGCAAAAGTTACCTGAAACAGAGAAATAATATAGTGAAAAACTACTTCATGAAGTTTATGAGTTAAAACACATGTTAGAAATGTTAAGTTATTGGTTAGAAAAGAAATATGAAAGGAAGGTTGAAAGAGAAAATGACCAAGTGGATTTTGTTGAACCAAGTTCAAACCATGGTTAAGTGAATTAAAGCGTGATTATTATCACAAAAACGCAACACCATCGACACTTTATATTTATGAAAAACCTAGATTTGATGAACCTCCATAAAACTTGAAATAAGTAAAGTTTCTTTACCTCAAATCTCTTTAGAAGGCTAAGATAAAAGACTTCACAATCTCTAAGGAGTTGAAACACTCCTCACACTCCAAAATCCAACAATTCCTCCAAACTTTGAAAGAGAAAATATTTCTCTACAAGGCCTCTCACTTGCAACTTGTAGATGGGTTTTGCTTCTAGTGAGAATCCAAGCATCTAAATGTTTTAACGCGCCAGAGAGCGTTAAAACACTTATGTAGGGCATTTTAACGTGCTAACCTTGCAACTCAAAAATATGTTTTTACACCATGTTGGTCTGTGGAGGCTGCATAGTAAATGATTATAAGTTAATGTATGATGCTTTTAAGCAATGCATGAGTATTATTAAGAAAGTTAAGGTAATCAATTACGGAATCAATTTATATGCAAGAAAGGAAAAAGTTTATCTCTAAATTCGATTTATTGTATATGATTTCAGTTGCGCTTAATACCATATGTAATGATAACAAACCGAGAGCTCATAGGGTGTTACAATATCTGACATAGGATTATTAGCCCGTTTAAGCAAATCAAGCCTTCAATAACTATTAAAATTATATATATATATATATATAGACATACACATATATAATAATTTTATTATTAATTAAAATTAGATAATTGAGAGATGTAAGCAATAGGATTATCGATCTCTAAGGTGGCCTTAGAGGGAAGAAAAACCCCATGTTTTACACTTGGAATAACCATAGGAAGAGTAGAGGATGTTGACTCTATGTGAGAAAGAGTAGCGAAAATAGGCTTATGATATTTCACACTGTAATATTCCTCAATATGTCTCAATTTAGACAAAAAGAATGAGGTTTATTATGACACAAAAAACACAAAGGTGATTGAAAGAACACAAGGATGCGATCTCCCATCGTAGTGGGTCATAGTTCGAGGTTAAGAACCCACAAAAAAACACAAAAGTGACTGGAAAAACACAAAAAAAAAAGCAAGAGATCATAAGAATCTGTAGAAAAAAGTGTCAAATGATGGTGGTTCATTGTAATCTCTCAAACGACTTGGTCCCACAACTAATTGAAACCAAATCCACATAGAGGAAAGATAGGCCATTTTTTCTGTGGTGGTCTGGCCAAGAACGCCGACTAGACGAGCCTCCACGCACTGAATGTAGAAGAAGTTGTGGCTAGAAGTGACACATATGGGTTGTCTAAACTCTGATGGATGCGCCGCCTGCATAGAAAGGACTGCCTTGATGAAACGGTATAGGTCGTAATGGTTTTGTCCGAAAATGTCATCGAAAAAGTCGTTGTTGGCAAGAGACAATAACAAAGGCAAAGGACAGTCAAACAATACCTAACGACAATTGACGATTGAGGAATGGGTCTTGAAGGGTTGTCGGTAGGATGCGTGACAGTGATGGCTTGTTGGTAACACAAACTAATAAGGAAGACAATTGATGGCTCTACTTAGTAGTAAGCGTGATTTTAGGATTTTGTAAAAGCAAGACTTCCTAGAACGTTAAACTCTGATACCAACTTAAAATTATGGAATTTTGTGTAAAGTATGACCACACAAAGGTCATACTTATAATAATAAGATACATGAGCTTGGGTCGTTTTTACATGAAGTGGGCCAAACTAACACAACTTAATGTACATATTCTAATAGATTAAATTTTTTATTTATACAAATAAATATTTGATAAATAAAATTCTTATTTATAAATTGATATATTATTATACTCATTCAATTTTTAAATGTATAAAAAATGATTTATGTTTATATGAAATTTCTATAAGAATATAGAGATTTGTAATTATACACCCTTCATATTAATTTTAATTAGAATTATAAATTTAGAGCTTATATAAATTATTTTACCAAAAAGTTTATTTATAGCTTAAGCTTTAGATAACTTTTAAGCTATAAAATATATATAACCGCCAAATAGCTTTATCTTTATTTTTTAAGCATTTAGTTTTGCATTAACTTAGTTTATAAGTTCAAAGGAAATTAAACCAAACAAACATAACGATTTTGTGCTTAAGCTCTTATACTTGAGTATTGTTGATTTTGGCAGATAACTAATATTTTTTTCTTTTCTGGATAGTTATGTCACATACCTTTTTTATTTTTCGTTAAACTATGTCACGTACCTTCATTCTAACTTTTATTTTCTTCGTGTCGATATTTTTGTCATAGCTAAGCTATTCAATATTTATTAATTATTATTGATCATGTAATTATAATATAGTAAAGTACTTTTTGGATTCTCAATAAAAATTATGGGGCCCATTTTAATTATTTAGAAGAAAAAAAGTCGATTTGTAATCTCTACAAAATTTAAAATAGACTCAGTTAGTCAAAATCGTGGTCTCTCTAAAATTTAATGAAGATCAACATTAGTCCCTCAAAAAAATTAACATGGGTCTATTTTGAATTTCAGAGGGATCACAAATTGAATTTTTTTTCTAAAGGATTAAATTGGGTCCCGTAATATTTGTTGAGGACTCAGAAGATACTTTACTCTTATAATATTTTAGGAGAGATTTATTTTGTGTCAAAAATGTTTAATCAAATGAAAAAAATTAAATTTATAAAAGGTCCACATATTAACCCTAATCTCAGAGAATTTTGTGGGAGGTTTAACTCATACAGACTTTTATCTATACGCGGGCCTTTGGGCTTAGCCCACTTGCACTAGGACATAAGACGCGTTCTAATCCATTTTGATAGGTCTAGTCCTAGTCCTATATATTTGCAAATTGCAATCACCTAAACCCTCTAATTGGGCTTCTTTTATTACAATTTACCTATACGGCTACCTTATTATGGTAATACCTACCTTATTATGGCAATACCAAAAAAGGAAAAAGATAAGATTTTTAAATAACTTAAGAGGGAAAAAAGGAAAGAGAAGTAGATAACCATGAAATTAATAACCCTAATTGTTTTCACTCTTTTATTAAGATACTTACTCACAGATTTCTCTTTAACTATTTTACTAACTCTACATAAGGTATGTATCAAAAAAAAAAAAAAAAAAAACTCTACCTAAGGGAAACTACCGTTTCTTTTTTGAGAAGATAATTTGCCTTTGTTTTCTTCCGCAGAAACAATGCTGCTACAAGACAAAACAGTGCCCTAGATTACCGCAAAAAATAAAAAAAATAAAAAATAAAAATGAAAGTAAACGTAAAAATGGTCAAGTCATAGCAAAATAAACGTCATAGTGTTATGGCAAAATATATAAAAGGTATCAAATCTTAATGCTAAGTTTAATTAATGACTATTACCAAGAGTTAACAATGAACTAAGAGACCTTATTAACATACCATAATAAAAATCACTGTAACTGAAGGCAAAGGGAGCGTCACGTTCACTCCCTTCTCTCGTGCCCTCTTCTTCTCTCTCAAAGGAAGTGAATGAAACCTTAGGGTTCCTCTGTTCTTCCTTACCCCAAAACAAAAAAATCTTAGGGCTTAGAGAAATTCATCCATTTCTCGCCATTGCTGAAGCTCCAACCTTTTGCATTTCCAACTATCCACCACAACACTTTTATTAGAAACAGAGCTCAGAGAGACCCTACACACGCATGGCGAAAACGAGACCTGGCAGAAAAGATTTGGACTCATACACCATCAGAGGCACCAACAAGATCGTAAGAGGTAATTGCTTGAAACCCTTTTCTCCTTGTACCTACCCAGTTGCGTAAATGACTTCAAAATCGTTCCTTTTGCGGAATGGAGTGAAGGGTATGGTTCGAAACCATGTGGGTGTTGTGTGGATTACTGAAAGTTGTGATTTTTTTTTTCTTCCATTTTTGCAGCTGGGGATTGTGTGCTGATGCGCCCTTCCGACACGAGCAAGCCACCGTACGTGGCGCGCGTGGAGAAGATCGAGCAGGATAATAGGAGCAACGTGAAGGTGCGTGTGAGGTGGTACTACCGGCCTGAAGAGTCTATTGGAGGACGGAGGCAGTTTCATGGAGCAAAGGAGCTTTTTTTGTCTGACCATTATGATGTTCAGAGTGCTCACACCATTGAAGGGAAGTGTGTTGTGCACTCTTTCAAGAACTATACTAAGCTTGAGAATGTAGGTGCTGAAGATTATTATTGTAGGTTTGAGTACAAGGCTGCTACTGGGGCTTTCACGCCTGACCGTGTTGCTGTGTGAGTTTTTATTTTTTGTTTTTGTTTTTAATGAAATGATGGTGTTTTGGTATTTGAAGTAGTGTGGTTTTTTTGTTGATTTGGTTTTATGTGTTGAAGGTATTGCAAATGCGAGATGCCTTATAACCCGGATGATCTCATGGTGCAGTGTGAGGGGTGCAAGGATTGGTAAAATCAGTGTATTCTGCTTTACTTTGTTTACTATTATTACATTTTTTAGAGGTTTTTAGTTATTCAGGTTCTCTAATTCGAGCATTAGATGTGTTATTTGCTTGGATTATGGAATTTTGTGGATATTCCAGCACCTGCAGAACCAACCTAAAGGTTGTTGACCCTAAACAAAAAGAATGATAAAGACTACGAGAAGGCTTCAAGTAGCCCTATGAAGTGTTTTCCTATGTCCAATAGCTTTAATCCACTCGTTGAATTTTATGTTATTGGAACTCTGTCTTGGGCTCTTGGCCTACGCGTACATTTTGCATTTTACTCTTGACAAAGCCTTCTGCTTGTTCAGTCAAAGAAAAACCAATTGAGACCAATGCAGGAAACGGAGAAAGAACAAAGAATTTTCCATTTACAAGGGAGCTACTAATAATTAATTGGAAAAAAAATTCAATGGCAGAAGAATTTTATAGTGAGTTGAAACTGCTGATGTGTCTATATCGGCCTTTTGTTAGCCTAGATAATCTTGACTCTAGGTTCTTTTGTTTCTCTTCTCCAATGCACGCGTCAGCCAATATAAATTGAACGATGCAGGGGCTTATTTGTTTTGTGTTTTAATCATATCTGACCTTATTTGGCATCATACTTTCATTGATTGCAAATATTGTTAAATTTAAGGAGTATCTGAGAAATCATGCCATTATGGTTTTATATTTTTATGTCACTAGATTTTATGAAAGAAACACTTTTCAATTTTTGTAGGTTTCTTGTAGGTACCATCCTGCTTGCGTGGGCATGACTATTGAAGAAGCAAAGAAATTGGAACATTTTGTGTGTTCTGAATGTTCATCGGACGATGACTTGAAGAAACCCCAGGCTACATTTCCTGTATCACCGGGATCTGATGTCAAGGTGAGACTGCCTGCATCCAGTCCTGAATAATTTTATATGCACTGTCACTTTTGTTCCTTTTAATTTTATTTTCTCTACACATTCTTGAGAAACATTATTATTCCAAGGTTAAAGGGGGAATGGGGACACATTAGGTGTAGTATTTTTAGATTGGTGTAAAAAGGGAAGTTTTTCTTCCAAAACAAGAATGTACACCCTTAGTGCTGCTAGTATTAAAATGGGCAATTTATTGCAGCTAATTTTGAAATTGGCAAATGTGTTGCTGCTAGTCTGTAAAATGGTTTATATGGAAGATTGCTTCATGTCTAGAAATTGGAAGTTCTAGTTGTGCACTATTTCATATATGCTAATCTGATTAGTGTTAACATGTGTGTTTCTTCAGTCTTGGTACTAAACTTAGCTTATTTGATATTTTTTTTCTGCTTGGTTTTCTTTAATGTGAAAGGATTTGGGCATTTTTTAAATTGAAATTGTTGCAAAGTGTAATTAGTTAAAGATTTAAGCCTGTCAGATGGTTAAAAGTATAGATATTATGACGTAGGCACCCTTTAAAGTTTTAAAGATACTTTCAACATTTCCAGTGTTTTTTATGTATTCTTGTTTGGCAGCTTTGGTTTACCTTGTCTTTGCATTTGTATTTGAATGTATTGATAGCTGAAATTATTGTTTGAGGTATAGGTATATGAATGATGTTTATTCATGTGAGCTTTTACCTTGATACTTTTTGTGTTTAACATACTTTTTCACTTTGTTCAATTCTTTAACTAAGTTAATCTGTGTACTTTATCTCTTCTCTGCCCATTCCTAAATTGGGAACTCTATAAAACTCTGGCAATATATGGTTTCAACTAAATTGTGACCTGGTCATTCTTTTATTAACTTCATTAATTATATCGGTGGACCAGCTTCTGCTTTTGAATTTATTTTATTTTATTTTTACTTGTTTTTGGGAGGTGGGGGGCGCGTATAGATGTAGGTATGTTTATTTTTTCCATGCGCCATGCTTGCTTTATAGTAGACTGAAATTATATGGGGTTGTAATTGATGATTAACCTGCCGATCTTCATGTATTTTAATTTTTTAGCTGCAGATCTTTATATTCATTTTGGTTTTGTTGTTGATTATTGATGACATGTTTGCATGGTTCAACTAGCCTGTGGAAGAGCATATAAAAGTAGTAAACAGGAGGTTTTTGAAGTCACGACTCATGATTAATCGGTCAATAATCTATTGATCTTTTCTAGTACCGTTATATTTAGTGGCGTTAGGTTCAAATGGGTTTACAATGATGTGTAAGTTCAGATTTGGATTCTAATTATTTTAAGCTGTGTTTTGAGGTTTTCATAAAATGAGAGGATTGTACGTATAGAAGTTTATTATCTGATCTTTTTCTGTGTGTTTGTGTTTATGTATTAGAAAATATAGTTCTACTTGTTGAAATAGATTTCTGCGTTTTCTTGTAAAAGTCATTAAGCTTGACCTACCAACTTCAGTCCTTTCTTCTTCTTTTGGGCATCTTCCGCACACAGCACAGTTCATTTCGGGGAAGTAATCGAGTCATGCATGAGATTATAGTAAAGCTTTTTTGTTCCTTAAGGACATAATCTCTACTCATCAATGGTGTGTGATTTTGTATTTTTCTCTTTTTATTTTTACAGTATAGAGGCTTTAAAATATTTCTAGACATGTCCAACTTGGTAGTCTTTTTGGAGAGTATCGCCGGTAATCCGATAGGTTTGCCCTATGGATTAATCCGGAGTTCTGGGTGGATTGAGGATTAAGGCTTTAAACTCCTCCCAAAAATGGTAATGGGAAGGCATCGAACACACGTTCTCACTTGGTAGTTTTAGAACGTGATTTGACCTGGATTGTCATTTTGGTTAATGTATTCTGCATGGTGTCGTATTGTATCTGTCATCCTCATATTGGGGCACAGTCATGGGATCTTTTGAAAGGAGCATATCTTGATGCTGTTGTCTGTTTACTCAGTGACATTACTTATTAGTGATGATTATGACATAGAACTCAAAAATCATTTGTTGTGAATATAGCATGGAAATTGCATAGAACTTGTGTTTTGGGAATGGATCCTTTCATGTGAGATGATGTCATGTGAAAGGATTTTAATTTTCTAAATATAGATCAACGGTTATTTTATTTTTTATCATCCTTTATTCTAATGCATTCTCTCACCATCGTTGATTTGTATCTTCACGATTGATATTCTCTCAATTGATCTCATATCACATGAAAGGATCCATTCTATCGTGTTTCACGTTACCTTTTACTGTTATATATAAGTTTTATGAACAAGTCATGAATTTGCAGGTGGAGTCCAAGCGGCGGAAGAGATGACCATCACGGCATGGGAAATGTGACCCATGCTGAGTTTGGCTTGGCTATGTGGTAGATGATGTTGTGTGTTGTACGGCTTCGACAAGAGGCTATGAACATTTTAATGTGTTTGACTCAGGCTATGTATGTATCCGTGTTAGATTTTATGTATGACAGACATTGATCTGTTTCCCTTTTCTGTCCAGAAAGAGTAACTCCGGTGATCTAAGTGTTAATTTATGAGATAACATCAAACCTTAAGCACTGGAGCAAAAAGAAATTATCAGTTTTCTTAAATTTTTTGTTCTATTTTACTCAGCAGCTTTTATACATTAAATCTTGTCCAATTATGCTATTATTGTACTTTTGGTACCATGGTGAGTAATGCGAGCTTTTGAATGGAATTTTTTTCCTATTATACATATTAAGCAAGATGCGCATGTTATATGTGGGAACTAAACGTTTGTGTGAAACATTAAAAAGATAGTTGTGGCTGTGATTGTGCTTCTTGCGTTAAAATTTCGTGTACAGTTATTAGCCATTCAATTTTGGTTCATCACCTTTGTAGGTCCGGTTTTCTTTTTTATTACATGGGTTGATGTTTTTTAAATGTCAGCTCAGAGCTTATTATAATCAATTCAAGGAGTTCAGCCAAAAAAAAGAGAGACTAGTCAAAAAAAACGGTGTCCCGTGTGCGTGTTTGGCAAAATTGATGCTTAAGTACTCAAATTAATAAATAGCAAATATGTAGTTGTATAAATTATATTAAAAATGTACTTTTTTTAAAATATATATATGGGTTTTATAAGAGTTATGTTGTAGGAAAAGTGATTCTGTAATGTTATAGAAATTTGTTTTGCGTGTCGTAATTTTTTTCTTTTTTCTTCAAAAAGTGTGGGCCCCACAAAATGTTAGGTGTGCAGGAAAATTTATTGTGTCATGTTAAATGACAAATGCAAACTCCTATATATATATATATATAGGTTTGATGTATTTTATGTGTTAAGAGATAAAATTATCTTTAACATATACATGAAAGTGTGTGGGGCTCGTATGAGGTCATGTAAAGAGAAGAGAGAGAAAAATAAATTATGAATCTCACACATTTTTATGTATGTGTAGGACATAAATATCTCCTACAATATGATATATATATATATATATATATATATATATATATATATATATATATATATATATATATATATATATATAGGGGCAGGATGCTTGTATTTTGGGGATGTGAAGGTAAGATAAGGTAACGCGTGCATGCACATTAACGGTTTATAATATTGACGTACGTAAAAAGGACAACCTATCGGCTTGCATGATTGATTATAAGGAAGCTAAAAGTTAGCTTAATTCGATACCCTTTGTGACAAGCATGGAAGAAAAAGAATATTGCTTCATCGATCAATAGGTTCTAGTTTACCATAACTTACAGTACAAGCATTAGCATGTTCTTGGTTTCAAACTTTCCATTATATATCTTGCTTCATAATAAGGACCAATTCGATTAGTTGCTGTTGTTGGAAGGAGATAATATATATATATATATGCTCGATTGGTCCCCCATGCATATATAAAGGGTCACTGGTTGATTAAGATGCAACAAGAATTGGTTGCTCCCTACCATGACAAGGAAAAGTTCAATCAACTTCATGATACGTAGGTTTCCTTTGACTTTTTTTGCTGCACTTTGATTTGTACGAAAATTATCTACTTTTTATTTGACCCTCGAATAAAAATCCATATTAGGCTTATTCATTGCCGCTTTTCTTTTTCACGGAAATTTGTTTCAATAACTTGTTATTTTTTTCTGACAGATCATATATACATACCTTTTTTCTTGCGTGCATGAAACCTCGTGGTACATGCAAAAAAGAAAGAATAGAGAAGGAAGAAAGAAAAGTAGCCAATAATAACCATGCTATTCCTGAGTTTAATTTCTAGGGTTATGTATGAAGGAGAAGGAAGCATGGAATGGGAAGCTGCATACCCAGTGGAATATATATATATAGATATATATATATATTGGTTATGTGGATGTATATACATAATATTTATAAATATGTGTATCTTCTAACCTAATGCTATAGTGGATTTTCTTCACTATTAATTTGGTGGATACAGTTGGACCGACAATAACAGGTATATATTAATTATTAATTAATTAACCATAAAGGCTTTAGGGTAGGTGTGTGTCAGTGTGTGCTTTTGTAACAGTACTGATACATGATTAATTATGTGCCCTTAATTGTCAGGGGCTTGATTACCATTATATATATATGGTTGGTCTTTGTGTGGCATTAACTGATGCTGCTGCTAACACTGTGGTTACTTTATTCTTTGTTGTTATGATAAATAATGGAAGTTGTGAAAAATCTGATTGGTTCGAATTATATGGGGTTAAATGTTGAGAAACTCGACATTTAATTTTAGCTGGTTATCGGGTAAGTGAAACATAAACTGGTGACCAAATGGTGGTAGCTCAGTTGACGTATGGGAGCTAAGCATGTAGGGATAAGAGTATTTGTTCGAATCTTCTCAATACCATATTTGGAGAGGAGTTTAAAACCTTAATTCTAAACCCGTCTCGAATCAGATTAGTTGCGAAGCAATGAACCGATTAGAATATTTCAAAAAAAAATAAAAATAAACCGGTGAAACCTGACCTGATCACCTGCTGCATTATTATTGATTTGAAAAGTGATGATTATTGCTCATATACGCATTTTGTTCCTTTTCATTTGACTTTCGTTTTCAAATATTTCAGATTAATGTTGAGTCTTTAATCCCTTTAAAGTTGATATATATATATATATATATATATATATATATATATATATATATATATATATTTTGTTTTCTTTTAAGAAACTGAAATCCTTGATCACCTCACTCAGTCATGTAACAGATTCCAAAAGGAAGTGATAAATATTTGAAAATAAGAATTACAGTGAAAAAAGGGTACTTTTTGATTATTAATAAAAAAGGAAATGCACTTCTCCTTTATGATTTCTCCTACTATAGAAATAAGGGTTATATTTATCTCATTCAATATGAGGTAACTCATTTTCCTATAGACACATAACAAAGGTGGATTCCATTTTTATTTTTTTTCTCTCCAATCATTTGTGAGTTCCTCTTAAATTTTTGTTTCACTGACATAGGATAACTCACTTACAGTAACATAAGAAATTTTTTTTCCTAGAAATAATTAAGTCCTGTGGGCTCCACTGGTGTTTTTTTTTTAAAATAAAATAGAAACACAGAAATCAAAATATCAAATGGAATGAATTTTCTTTTCATCTTTGGAGGAGTATAAATCTCTAATAAAAAATAACAAAATGAAACCATAAACATTTCCACAAACTACAATTTCTCCCGTAAGAATAATTTTTGTTAACCATGAACTTGCACACCAGCAGATCACGATACTAGCATTGCAAAGGCAGGTAGAAGAGATGAGTCGTCTTATATATATATGGAGGATCCTGAAATCACTGTTGTATACTCAATATTAGATCAACAATGACGACACGTTACCTACAATTTCGTTGAAAACATTGCCTTTTTATATAGTAGTGATATAAACACAATTTTTTTATTTTCTAATTTTTTTTCTTTTTCTAGATCTCTTGGTATATCCACTACATGAAATGAGAGAGTATTGATAAAGTGAAAGGATAATTTAGTCAAATGAAATTATATTTTTTTAAAAGTTAAAAAAAACAAGTTTTTAAATAGCAATTATTTTAAAACCTTAAAATAGTTGGAGTAAGTGATCCAGCAACACTTAAAATAGAATACTGCCACCAAGCACGCCACCGTTTGGAAAATTTCAAATACTTCAAATTTTTATTTTGGTGTTTTTTAATTAGAAAGCACACAAATCTCAAAAAACGTTTTCATCCAATGGAAAAAGGCAATCGCAAAAATGGGAGAACGAAAATTTGGGGTAGCAAAAATAACAAATTCAATATTTTATTTTAATCGTAAATCTTATTTTCTTTTAACAATTTTCATTTAATATAGAGCAGTTAAATATAAATAAAAATAAAAATATATTTTTTTACCAAAATAATAATAATAATAATAAAATGTAATATATAAAATGATTACGAGCATCTTGTATAATTTTATATTAATTGAACTAATACACACCACTTATGTGGTCCAATTGAATACGAGTATTTTTCTATGCACGAAAGCTTTTATGAATGAAATTACAGAACACGTGGCATAAGAATAACTTAGGAGATAAAACGGATTAAGCACTGTATACGAAATGGCGCGGTTGGATATGGTTAATAAAACGGATTAAAAAAGTTTTATTATAAAACACATCCTCGACGAAGTGATGATTTCTAATTCGTGCGTTGTTAATTTCTCCAGTTAAATAAAGTTGGGGTAAAAAACTTCAATACTGTTTAATTTTTTGCTGTCTAATTTTAGGAAACAAAATTCTTCTAAATGATTGGTCACATGTGAATCTCTTTTTCTCTTCGTATTTTAGATTTTTTTCCCAATTTTTTTATCCAGCTCTGGGAGACTTAGATCAACGGTATCTTTGTTCTTTATCACTCGAAGGTTAAAGATTCAAATATGAGAAATAATTTTTTTACAAAAAAAAATATAAGGATAAAATTGCATATCATTATTCTTTATCTCTACTCTCGTAAGTTGGAAAATCTTATACATGGGAATTTACTCTTTTATCCCACCTCAATCACAAACATTATTTAAGAAAATACTTTTTTTTCTTGCATGTGGTCATGTGGAGAAGTCAGTTTGATTCAAATTGACTTCTTAATTTAAAATCAAATTGTAGGTATATAAAAAGGGAAAAGTGTTTGTCATTTTAAATGACATAACTTATATCATTTCACTCTCACAAAGAGGTGGGACCCACACCTTTATATGTTTTTGTGCACTTTCTCTCCTTCTTTATCTATCTCTTTCTCTCACTTAAAATGATACAACCTTACATCTTTTAAAATGATACACATTTTTCCCATATAAAAATAAGCTGAGATCAATTATAAAAAGTATATAAAAATAAAGGAATGTGCGTGTAAATACGTATATATGAATGACTTTATTATTTGAAGGTAAGATAATAAATACAAGAATTTGGTATTCTATTTTCTCATCTTAAAATAATGTAATTATATATTGGGTTTTACCTCTCTTATGTAACAGGATACAAATTATCTTATTTTGAGATAAATAAGGTGGAGTCCCCTAATTTAAAAAAGAAAGAAAAAAAAAAGACACTTCTTTTTATATAATTATAGGAAAAAACATCTATCCTCTTAAAGGATATAAGCTTATATCATTTTAGATCTTAACCGTTGGTTTCTGTCCATCAACGGTTATAATCTATTGGGTCAAACTTAATGGGCCAAATTTATTATTAATTAATTAATAATTTTGATCCAATAAATTATAACCGTTGATGGACGGAAATCAACGGTTAGGATCTAAAATGATATAAACTTATATCCTTAAAATGAGAGATGTTATTCCCATAATTATAACATGAGAGATAAATCTCATGCAACATGAAAATATAATTTTCCTTAAATATTATACCAAAACATGGAAGAATCATTCCCGATTCCTATATATAATATTATTTAGTCTTCGAGTATATGACAGATTTTTCCGTAATAAACTGAGTAACGAACCTATAACATGACTTTCAATTACTTGTAGAGTTGTACATCCTCGTTTGGAAGATCATAATTTATTTATATTTATATCTTCAGAGTTTGAATTCAGATGCACTTTGCCAAAAATTCAATATAAATTGAACTACCAGATGGTATATACTATATATGCTTAAAGCCTTAAATCGTTTATGTAACTTATCCAACCTTCTCTTCCATTGCTGAATTCAGCAAAAATGATCAGAAACATTTCAAAAACACCATACTTTATTTATCTTCTTTTATTAGTATCTGTTAAGGTTCAAGGTCGCTATCTACAAGATCATGTTTCTGAATTAGTTTCAGATGGAGTTCATGATGTTCAACCCAACAAAACATCTTACTTGCTTCTCAAAGGAAATGATGAGTCCTTTGAGGAGCACTGCGAGCAAATGTATGGCTTCTTGCCATGTACAAATAACATTTTTGGTCATTTCTTTCTTATTTTGGTTTATGAGTATTTGCTGTTCCATGGAGAATCATATTTGGCTGAAGGGGGTGAGCAAATCTTCAAGATTCTTGGCCCTGGTATCTTTGGTGCTAGTGCTTTTCATATCCTTGGTGCCCTTCCAGAGTCCTTAATTCTTCTCGGTATGTTATTTCTTTTCCTTCCCTTACTTGAATTTTCTGTAGTCAAAATAAACTTATGTTCTGCTTTTTTTGGTCCACTTGTTCTTCTAGCTGATGCATCTTGCAGATTATTTGTCCATTTAAGGTCCATTTATTATTACCCTTTTTTGCCTTTTGAGTGAATATATTGTTTCATGTCACATATAACTTGCAAATCTGGAAATTGGTACAAAAGATCATGAAATTGTCCTCCTTTTGTAATGAAATTAATGCAGCATGGTTTAGAATTTTAGTAGTCATATTATGTAACATGTTCTTGTGATATCCAAATTCTGTATATGAAGTCAATGTCAAGTTTGCTGTATAGACTTCTGAGTCTATGCATATCAGTTTGTGTGGTAGAGAAGTAGAGAACAGAACTTGTGACTTGTGAACCACTAAAGTCGTTGGTTGTAATTATCTATTCTTTCTAATTAGAATTCAATGCTGCTGACTTTTATGCATTACGTGAGAGTTTTAACATAATGTTGGAGCAATAGTTGGTATTACTTTATGATCAAAGTGACTAAGATGAAGAAAGTTCTGTGGAGGAAGCCCAACAAGTTCCTCTTAGCTAAATATTCTATGACTTAACATGTTGATATTAAATCCTCACGGAACTATCTCTAAATATGATATTATTAAAATAAAGGTTCGCTTTTTGTCATGTCATATGACAAGAGTTTTTGACTTGCACACACGAATCAAGTGTGAGATCCATACTTAAAAAAAGAAAAAAAAAAAGTCAGAATCCGAAACCGGATCCTCAGGATACGAAATCGGATCTTTGTTGCAAGAAGAAACAGTGTCATTCCTACAACATGACAAACTGATTTCCTTTAAAATAATTCCATGACTATCTTTGATGTTTTCCATTATATAAATTAATATTAGCAGCCATTATATCTTTGATATTATTAAGATATATTAATATGCCACTGAAATACATGTTTGGCACTCTTTGAACATAGGCTTTGTTTGATTAAATTATGTGTAATAGTTATTTCAGTTCTGTATTTTCTAAATACCACTTTCCGTATTGTTTGAATTAGTCTTGGGTGTGTATGGTGTGAGAGTATATCTGGTCTGCATATCCCTTATCCTGTATATTTTTTTAATTTTATTTTTTTATCAGTTTCTGGGCTTCTTGGTAATAGGGAGATAGCACAAGAGTATGCTTACACTGGAGTTGGCTTATTGGCTGGATCATCCATCTTGCTTCTGACAGTAGTTTGGGGAAGCTGTGTTATCACTGGCAGCCAAGAATTTGACGGTTCTAACTTGGCACATAAAAGTCTAAAAGCCTTATTGACTGGTTTGCTACCTCTGACTTTCTTTGAGTCTTATATTCTAATATGGGGATGTCAATTCCGTTCCCACCACACGACACAACATGAATTTAATAGGAACATCAAACAAACCTGAAAATGGGTTAAAACTTTCAACACGAGCACAATCCGAATAACTCTCTAATCACAAAATGTGTCATTTATTATGCGGATTGACATGTTACGGTAAAACATGAATAACACAAATTTCTCGTGTTATATTCGTATCTAGAAGTTGATCATGATAAAAATTATCAGTCATATATCTAAGAAAAATCATTATCTCATTTTACATGAGATAACTATCTAATGTTGTTCTCACATCAAAAATTGTGCCACCTTTTTTCTTTTTTTAATAGGTAGTGGATCCCACCACATCACGTGTTTATAGTAGAAGATAATCTCCAACAACATAAGAAAATAGGATCCCTATATCTAATCATATTTGAAATAAAACTGCATATTGAGTTATGTGGTTGTGAAGGACATGTGGCTACTAAAAATTGTATGTGTACTTATTTCATACCCTTTAGATCATTGTCCAGCTATTTGAAAGAATTCAAAATCTTAACCAAAAATAGTAATAAATAATGCTTACTTAAAGCACTAGTTGTTTTAAAAAATGAAAACTTGAAACTACTCATGAGTCATGACTCCCCATGTATCAAATACAACAATTATAGTACAATTCTTATTTTTGGAGTTTCAAAACGTCATCTTATGGTGGATGTCTAGGTTGTGGCATTACTACGGATTTGGAAACCAGTTACACTGCAAGAATCATGGTTTTCTCAGTAATACCACTTACAATCATGCAAATCCCAAACTTATTCCAATTCTCTTCTTGGGCAAGAAGTGTGACCTTAGTAGTTGCTCTCATTATTACTGCCATTTTTCTGATCCTGTACTTCATTTACCAGGTTTGTCAATTTTCATTTTCTTTTATTATTATCAAAGCCTACTATTTAAATAACTTTATCTAACCGTTAAATAATGTTTATATCTTTTTGGTTAAATTAAAACATTTTTTAGTTAAATGTTATAAGCAAGCAATATACAAAAAATGTTCGGATAACAATTTGTTTTTTATTTTTGTAGAAATAATATATATGTGCAATCTTAAAATTTCATTTAGTATTTTAAGTCACATGCTAATACAATATACTCAACAAGGAGCATACACACCAATGCACACACGCTATACCCAGGAAAATATACTAGGAAAAAAAAATTATATTGCATAAGGTAAAACATGTTAGTTTTTATGAAGGGATATGTTTTTCTCATGTTGCATGAGACAATTGTCTCATGCAACACACACAAAAGTAGATAGGACTCACTTTTTTCCTTTTTCTTTCTTCTTTTTAGTGGGTCCCACTTATTTTTTGTGTGTGTTGGATGAAACAATTTGTATCATGGATAAAAACATTTCCCTTTTATGAAACACACACACAATCTTCTGTCATAATGTGCCATCCTATTTTGACTACTACAGAATTTTGTAATGCTTACAATTGCCCTCAATGATTGTTTTTCCACTTGGCTATATAACCTGCAGGTTTTTGAACCTTCGGTACAGAAAAGAAGACTGGAATATTTGAAACATGATCATTTAATAGCAAGAATATTACAACATGTTCAAAAGAACACCCTGCAAAGGATCCTCACCAAAAATGGGACACCAAATGTGAGTGCCATAAGAAGGTGAGATTTCATCAAACAGCACTTGAAAGAGTTATATACTAATTTAGCCTGTGACCCTGTTAACAAGGGTATTGTTTAACTAATTATAGGTACTAAACTTTGCAGGCTATATAGGGAAATAGACCAAGATGGGAGCAGTGGTATATCAGCTTCTCAAATAAAAGAGCTTCTGCTTAAAAACAAAGTAACTGAAACAAATTACGATGAAGAGAAAGAAATAAAAGAGGTGTTAGATTTTTTTGACCGGGATGGTGACCAAAAAATAACCAAGGACGAATTTGTGAGTGGCTTCACAAAATGGCTTGATCAAACAAAGCATGCTTTAGATAAACAGTATTTTTCAAGGAAATCACTTAAGGACATATATCAGGTACATAATACACCTTGTTATGTCTTGAATTCCATGCATTATGCACAATAGTAGGGGTGTGCAAAATAACCAAAAAACTGAACCAAACCATGACTCGAACCGCCTCTTAAAATAATCGGTTTTTAAAAACCAGTTCATGAACCGAACCGGTTTTTAAAGAACCAGTTCAGGAACCGAACCAGTTTTTAGAACCAGTTTAAGAACCGAACCGGTTTTTAGAACCAGTTTAAGAACCGAACCGGTTTTTAGAACTAATTTAAGAACCAAACCATTTTGAACCGAACCGAACCGTTTTCAAACCGAACCAAATTGATTTTTATAACTTTATTTTTAAATTTTTCTTTTCAAAAGAGAGTCGACCCGAACCGATTCCGAACCGAACCGTTTCCAACCGAACCGAACCACTTCCGAACCGAACCATTTAAACTAATTCGGTTCGGTTTTTCAAAAAAACCGATTCAGTTCAACCCATGCACATCCCAACACAATAGTTTCTTTTTATATTTCAATATACTTTTTGAGTAAATTCAGTTTTTTTTTCATATATTCAATATTTGAATCTTAATTCCAACTCCTTTGGTGAATTCAGTAGATATGCAATTTTCACCTCTGCTGAATAAGTCTTCACAATATTTGGTAAAGTTGTGAAGAAAATGATAGATGGGTTTGGAAACAGAAAATTTAAGAACCTACCTAGCTGGAACTATTTGACAATTAATTGAAAACATTGACAGGTTTTTGGACCATGGATTGAAAACAAACAAAAAGAACGTGAAGGGAAGAAGCAACTCATATCTGAAATCTTAAGGCATGTTCAGAATGATATGGTTGAAAGCCTTCTCACAGCAGATGGAAAGCCTGATGAACTTGCTATCAGAGGGTCAGTATCTTGAATTGTTTCTCTTGCATAATCAGTTAATAACAAGCACAATCTAAAAACTATTTACTAGTTCACACTACAAATAAAGCATCAATTATAACTAGCCCCACAGATTATGTTGAATAAACTACATGTAAAAACTAAAATGATTACATTGACTAGACTATATAGTTTACTTGTCTAATCAAGACCACAACAAATTCATAAAAATTCTTCAATACTTTTGCCAGTTCTCATAGCCACTGTGATCAGCAGGTTGTTTGAGAAAATTGATCGCAATAGAGATAACTGCATCTCCCACTCTGAGTTGAGAGAACTAATCATGAACATCAAGTTTGTTAAAGCATCAATGGAAGTGGAGGATGCAGTTGCTATAGTCATTGAAGAACTTGACCTTAACAAAGACCAGTTAATCAACGAGGATGAGTTTGTTGCTGGGTTTGAGAAATGGATTAGCTCAACTTCGAGTCCTGCTCCTCTCTCAGATTCTGAGTCTCAAGAAGATATGTATGAAGTAAGTACATGCACAATTCCCTTTGTCCAAAAAACATCAAACTTTTAATTGTTTCTGTCATTGCAACCAATACTCCCAAAAGCTTAAGTCATTAGGTGAAGATAAATGAATATTTATTAGAAGCATGAGAGGAGAAAAGATCGAACTCTAGACCATTTGGTTAACTCTGCAAAAAGCTTAGGCTATTAAGTGAAGACGCGTGAATGTTTCATATTATATTTCTAACAATCTTTTGCTGGTCAAAAGTGAGGAATGTAAAAAACTTACACTCTTTCATTGTGTATAAGACATGGGAAAAGGCTGACATGGTGGTGGAAGAGAAGCAAAGCAAAGCAGTAATTGATAAATCAATATGGGCATGGTTGAAGGCTTTAACATATGTGGTGCTAGGAATTGCTATGCTATCCATTCTGGCTGAACCCCTAATAGAAAGTGTCAAAAACTTCTCTAACAGTGCAGGACTTCATTCATTCTCCATATCATTCATTCTAATCCCCTTGGCTACAAATGCTAGAGAAGCAACTGCAGCAATCAAAGAAGTAAGCCATAAGAAGCCTAGAACTACTTCTCTTGCCATTTCTGAGGTTAGTCACCAACTTCATTCCACAAACTCAACCAAAATAAACCATTTTCTCAAAACATTTTTTGGGCCATTGCAGATTTATGGAGGGGTGTTCATGAATAACATCCTTGGATTCTTGGCAATCTCAGTTCTGATCTATGTTCGAGATGTCACTTGGCAATTCTCAGCTGAAATGCTGGTTGTTGCAATTGTTTGTGCTATAGTGGGCTCTATTGCAAGTTTTAAGTCCACTTTTCCTCTATGGTCATCCTTATGTGCATTTCTCTTATACCCATTGTCCTTGGTTCTGGTTTTTGTGCTTGACCATGTTCTCAATTACACTTGACACCCCTTGGAGTTGTGCTGTGACCAAGTGAGAGAAGTAAGAGTTTAATTTTGGTTCACTTTTAGCTTATAATTTTTTTTAATGATATGACAATATTTGATTAAGTGATAATGTGAAGAAACTTTAATTTAACCGTCACTCAAAATTGAAGGTGATGGCTCAGCTGGTAATATCCATTAGAGGTGAATGTAGATGTTTTTTTGGACCCTTTTATCCCTTATTAAATAAAAAATAACCACTTTGTCCCTGTTTCAAAACTATACCTTGAAAGAAACTGACCTTGAAGGTCGAGGCATGTGAGAGGGAAAAACAAAATTTTTCGAGCGGAATAACACATACCATATCAAGAAACATGCTTTAGGGCATGGATGTTACCTTGTTTGCTTTCCAAAACTGGAGGATGATCAAGATGAGGCTTGAAGATGCAAGCCCTCTAATGTTGATCCACACCACCCTTTGTCAAGACGGAGGAACTCTTCTTCAAGGCCACCAACGAAAACACCAATGGAGGCAAGCTATGCGCCCAATGTGTGAAGGAGGAGGCTAGGTCAAGGTGTTTAGAAGAGTGAATATTCAGCAAGAATAGACACAAAAGTGGCGCATGGTTTTCTTTGAAAAAGGCTAGGTTATTTCGAAACTCTCTTAAGAAAAACCTTAAAAGGAACCCACAAGGAGATGAGAGAATGAGTTAATTAAAAATCTGATTTTCTTCACTCAAATAAGGCCCTATATATAGCGCACACTAGGGGGATGAGTGGAGTTGTTGCAAAATTCAAATCTTGTCAACAACCTCCTCTCACATCCTCATGAAATCAAGTGAATATCTCAACAAGAATCTGACTCAACAACCATCATATGGCCATCCATATGGTGCGCCCCACTTGGCCTCATAACAGTCCAGATACATTGAACAGTTGCATTCAAACTTGAACCAACTGTCTCACTTATTCTCTCAACAAACCAAATCTGACTGGAGCTCATTTGGTTGATCCTATGACCATCATCAGATACCTAAATCAGCGCCCCATATCCTCACTAGAAGATTCTCAAAGATCTCCTCTTGATATTTGGGATTTGTTCCAACAAGATCTTATCTTATCCTTTTGTTATGAAACAACTTTTCATAGCCAATTCAAATTCGAATTCAAACATTTGAATTCAAACGTTCAAATATTTAAATTTTAAATTCAAATTCAAATTCCAAATTCAAATTCAAATTTCAAATTCAAAATTCAAATTCAAAATTCAAAATTTCAAATTTCAAATTTCAAATTTCAAATTCAAAATTCAAAATTCGAATTTCAAAATTCAAATTCCAAATTCAAATTTCAAATTTCAAAATTTAAACATTTGATAATTAATTTAACTAATTAAATTAATTAGTAATGTCTTGGACCATCCAAGCCCATTAACTAACCATGCGCCCTTTTTCCTTTTGGTGGGCTTCCAAACTTCTTCTTAGGCTAACAACCATTATTAGGCCCAATACCTCTAATGCTATATTGTCATGACAATAAGGTGTTAGTGTGTGGCCCATTAGGCCCAAAATAGCCACTGACATAAATGGGCTTGGGCCCAATAACCCCACAACCCATCTAATGACAACACAGAGCACTAGCAATGCTTTGTTGCCCCAGAGCTAGTT
This sequence comes from Gastrolobium bilobum, assembly GCF_033153095.1. Taxonomy (NCBI): domain Eukaryota; kingdom Viridiplantae; phylum Streptophyta; class Magnoliopsida; order Fabales; family Fabaceae; genus Gastrolobium; species Gastrolobium bilobum. The sequence continues at coordinate 4,750 of NW_026899946.1, read as the reverse complement.
AGGTTAATGACATAATCATCCTATTACACATTTTTTGTTGTTGTATGTATTTCCTTTCGTCTCGGTTACCTTCCCATAAAACCTAGGGTAAGGAAACGTATCAACCCTTGCGGTTTAGGTTAAACTTTATTCGAAATAGGGAATCTTCAATTTACTGACTCTAAAGGCAGATCATCTCATGATCTCTTTTACTATGCATAGATTCTTGAGTCCCTGTAAATGTCATCCCGATTTCTCCGGTTTACAGATAACCTAATCTCTCACAGAGATCTGACGAATTCCTTCAGCTTATCACCCTAGCCCTGTGCTCTTTCAGGACAAGCCCAACAGTATACCTATGAGTCTCCATGTTTCAGGCAGACGAGGTATACAGTCAAAGCATGCATTCTAGAACACAGTCTAGGTAATAACTTCTGGTCTAAGGAAAGACATACCCAAATATAAAGAGACTACTCTAATGATACTCTCTGTGAGGTTTCCTCATAGAGTCTCTTTTGTGGGTCTGTTCAGTGCGAGCTATACCGTTATAGATCCACCCACGACTTTAGCTAAGACATCTCCATATCTGTAGCTCATGAGGTCTTTACCTTGCATCCGAATACAAGTAGATAAGTCGTGCTAGTCTTACCCGAGATCACTGATCCCCATTCTCAGTGTCTCTAGACTAGGAACATAAAATTAGGAATAAACATCCAATATCCTTGAATCCTCATGATCGTGATCTCATCACAGATACTCAAGAGATACCTATTTTATTCCAAGGGGTTTATCCAGTTAACAGTAATATCGAGACAAAATATGAAACAGGATAAAGAATGCTTTTATTTATTTGCGACAATACAAAGGTCTACATCTATGTCCTTATTTAATCATAAGATTGTCTCTAGGACACCCAAATACTAACAAGCTCCTACTTGGCCTAGAGCCAATCAGACCTAAGTCGTATACCCAAAGCCTCATAATGACTATCATGTTTTTTTCTGAGAAACAGCCTTTGTCAGAGAATCGGCTAGGTTATCATCTGTGGGAACATAATCCATCATCTTTACATCCATTCTATCAATGATTTCTCTAATCAGGTGATATCTGCGGAGCACGTGCTTAGATCTTTGATGAGACCTAGGTTCCTTTGACTGCGCAATGGCTCCAGTGTTGTCGCACAGCAACTGTATGGGCTCATCCACGCTTGGAACCACCCTAAGTTCAGATATGAACTTCTTGATCCACACGGCCTCCTTAGCCGCTTCTGAAGCAGCTATATATTCAGCTTCTGTTGTTGAATCTGCTGTTATCTCCTGCTTGGAACTCTTCCAAGATACTGCCCCACCATTTAACGTGAATACGAACCCTGACTGTGACTTGCAGTCATCTTTGTCACTCTGAAAGCTGACATCAGTGAACCCTTTCACTGTTAGCTCATCAACCCCACCATAGACCAGAAACACATCCTTAGTTCTTCTTAAGTACTTAAGGATGGTCTTGACTGCCATCCAGTGACCCTCTCCAGGGTCCGACTGGTATATGCTCGTAATGCTTAAAGCATATGAGACATCTGGTCTCGTACATATCATGGCATACATGATGGATCCAATAGCCGAAGCGTATGGAATTCCACTCATGCGATCCTTCTCAGCCTGTGACTTAGGACACATGGCCTTTGAAAGATGTACCCATGACTGACGGGAAGAAAATCCCTTTTTGACCCTTCCATGCTAAACCTCTTTAGCATCTTGTCAATATACGTGGATTGAGATAAACCTAGCAGCCTGTGTGACCTATCTCTATAGATTTTTATACCAAGTATAAAGGCCGCCTCTCCCAAATCCTTCATGGTGAAGCTTTTTGAAAGCCATTCTTTCGTCGTTTGTAATGTGGGGATGTCATTTCCTATTAACAATATGTCATCTACATAAAGTACTAGGAAGACGACATTACTCCCACTAACCTTCTTGTAAACACAAGGTTCATCCTCGTTCTTGATAAAATCGTTACTTTTAACGACTTCATCAAAACGAATATTCCAACTCCTTGATGCTTGCTTTAGCCCATATATCGACCTTTGAAGTTTGCATACCATATGCTCCTGATCTTTGATTTCAAAGCCTTCAGGTTGTGTCATGTACACATCCTCCTTCAAGAACCCATTCAAGAAGGCGGTCTTGACATCCATTTGCCAAATTTCATAATCGTGATATGCCGCTATTGCAAGCATGATCCTAATAGATTTGATCATGGCAACAGGTGAGAAAGTCTCATCATAGTCAACTCCTTGTCTTTGACGATACCCTTTCGCAACCAACCTAGCTTTGTAGGTCTGAACGTTGCCATCTGCATCAGTCTTTCTTTTAAAGACCCATTTGTTACCAATAGGAACTATACCTTGCGGTTTAGGAACCAAGGTCCATACCTTGTTTTGATACATCGAATCCATTTCAGATTCCATGGCTTCAAGCCATCTAGAAGAGTCAACATCCTTGACTGCCTCTTCGTAGTTACTTGGTTCATCATCCTCGACGGTTTGCTGATTCTCAATCACAAACCCATACCTCTCAGGTGGATGGATGCCCCTCGTTGACCTACGGAGTTGTGTGTTTACTTCTCCATTGGAGAACGTCGCCTGCGGAGCAGACTTGGGTTCCTCAATCTGTTCATGTAGTTCTTGAACTTCTTCAAGATCAATCATACTCCTACTAGCTCCTTGAGAGATCAAATCCTTCTCAAGGAACTCAGCATTCTTTGACACAAACACTTTGTGTTCATCCATGGAGTAAAAGTAGTATCCCTTATTACCTTTGGGATACCCCACAAATAGACATTTAGTACTCTTAGCACTAAGCTTGTCTGATGCCAACGCTTTGACGTAAGTCGGCGATCCCCATACTCTGAGGTAACTCAGGTTGGGTCTCTTACCATTCCATATCTCATATGGTGTGGTCTGAACAGATTTAGACGGTACCCTATTTAGAAGGTATGCCGTTGTGTCTAGGGCATATTCCCAAAACGATTTTGGAAGTTGAGTCTCATTCATCATAGACCTGACCATGTCTAACAAGGTCTTGTTTCTCCTTTCGGAGACACCATTTTGGTGTGGTGTGTAAGGTGCAGTAAACTGCGAGAGAATTCTATTTTCTCTCAGATAATCCTGAAACTCATGGCTCAGATATTCACCACCACGATCTGATCGTAATGTCTTAATCATCTTGCCACGCTGTTTCTCTACTTCATTCCTAAACTCTTTGAACTTTTCAAAGGATCGGATTTATATCTCATTAGGTACACGTACCCAAATCTTGATTTGTCATCTGTAAAGGTAATGAAATAGGAGTATCCTCCTCTAGCCTCTATAGACATTGGCCCACAAACATCAGTGTGAATGAGTTCTAATAACTCACTAGCCCTATGACTCTCAAGCCCCTTGGGCTTGTGACAAGTCATTTTCCCAGCTAGACAAGATTCACATTGTCCATAGGATTCCAAATCCATGGAATCTAGGTATCCATCTGCATGCATCCTAGACAATCTTGTTTCGTTTATGTGCCCTAGTCTACAATGCCAAAGATAAGATTGATTATCTATCCTAGGTCGTTTCACAGCTACATTGAGCACTTCAGTTCCCATTTCCAGAACATACAATCCATTTAATAATGAAGCAGTACCATAAACAATATCATTCAAAATGATAGAAAATGTACCATTCTTAATACTAAAAGTAAAACCATCTTGTTCTAAACAAGAAATAGAAATAATGTTTCTAGAAATTTTCGGAACATAAAGACAATTATTCAAATGCAGTAAAAGACCCGTAGGCAAAATAAGGTCGGCATCTCCAACAGAATGAGCAGCAACCCTTGCTACATTGCCAACGCGAAGATCCACCTCGTTTCTCTCCAATCTCCTTGGGCTCCTAAGCACCTGCAACATATTGCAGATATGAGAACCACAACCGGTATCCAATACCCATGAAGTCGGATTAGCACAAGAATAATTTATCTCAATCATGAAAGTACCTGAGGTAGAAGCATCACCATGCTTCTTGTCCTTCACACTCTTCAGGTAGTCTGGACAATTCCTCTTCCAATGGCTTTTCTTGCCACAATGGAAGCACTCAGCATCGCCTTTGTCCTTGGATGCTTTCTTACCCTTCTTGTTGCCCTTCTTCTTCTTGGATTTTTCTTTGGGCTTAAGGGAGTCACCTTTAGCAGGATCCTTACCCTTACCCTTACCCTTACCCTTGGCCTTGCTAGGCCCACCAATCAGAAGAGCTTGTGTCCTATCCTTCTTGATAGACACTTCAGCAGTTGTTAACATACTTAACAATTCAGGCAAGCTCACAAGCATCCCATGCATGTTATAATTCATTATGAATTAACTGAAGGAAGGTGGAAGTGAGGCCAGGACTAAGTCATTACTCAGTTCGGCATCCATCAAGAAGCCTAGATTTCCTAGCTTCTCAATCAGCCCGATTATCTTAAGAACATGACTGCTAACAGACATGTTCTCAGACATCCTGCAAGAGAATAGTTCTCTAGAGGCCTCATACCTCTCATGTCTGCCTTTAACGTCATACAACTCCTTGAGATGTAAGACAATAGAGGGAGCATCCATGTGCTCATGCTGCTTTTGCAGTTCAGGCGACATGGATGCCAACATGATGCATACTGCCATTGTATCGTCATCCATGTGTTGTTTGTGGGCCTCGAAATCATATTCCGCGAACCCATCTTCCCCTTCCCTAGGAGCTACGGGTAAT